>NC_046163.1:54141954-54441954 GCF_011064425.1 Rattus rattus | reverse complement strand
TGTAAGAGGAAGCTCTGTGAATGCTACCTGATGACCTAGAAATGATTAATTAGAGCACGTGACAACAGTGGTTTCGACTGAGGTCCCAGCTGCACTGAAAGGAGCCCTAGTGAAATAGGTGGCAAATGGTGGAAGGAAATGCAGTGTGTTTTAAGAACTAAGAACCAGAGTCATCATATGTATTACAGAATTTCAGGTCTAGGGCTAATGATGTTTTCCAGACCAGAGTAGATGAAATCGTGTAATTGTAATTGTGTGATGAATCCCACAACTAAATGCAAAGTAGAAAACCCAGAGGGCCTCCTGGCAGAGACTGTGCTCATGGTCTGTAAGTAGAGAATACACAAAGGTAAGGATCAGGCCCAGAGCCTAGATGTACTAGCAATAGAACATTCAGGAAGGCTGGGCTCTCAAACTAAGCATGTTTGCTATGCTCAGGCTGGGGCATTTTGGAAACTGACATCTGGAATGGATACATCCGGTCCAATAACTCCCCGAAAATCCTGAGCCCCAAAGTTTGCTTGAAAAATCTGCTCTGTGCTGTACAAGCCATGGTAAATCCTTTCCCTTTGCCTAAAATCATGAGACTTAGAACACAATATATGTCCCTGTGTAGAAGATAGCCCATCTCTCCTCCTGGACATTCTACTAACAATTAGGTTCCATTAGGTTAGGACATAAGCCAGTTGCATAAATTGTACCTTAAATCTAGTATTAGGAAAATGGCCAGTTGGAAGGCTGGGCACATCCTTCTCATGTGAGCTGGAGGACCAAACAATAACATGTGTGTACCCCAGGAGCCTAGATTGGGGTTGTAGTGGATGAGAGGTGTCAGTGGTGGGAAGTCGTTGATTAGTTCTTTGTAGATGAACATTCTCCCATAACATGGATTTGCTTTACTGCCAAGAAATAGAGAAGATGCTGTTGCTAGAGTATGGCAGTGTGGGTCTTTGAAGCTCACCTAAGCAGAAGCCCCCACTGCCGCTGCTTCTGACACATATGGAGTACCTGTTAGAGAATACTAGGATGGCTTGAATGTGCTTGACCCGTGGGAAGTGGCACTGTTTGGAGGTGTGGCCTTGGTGGAGGAAGTGTGTTACTGTGGGGGTGAGCTTTGAGGTCCTATATGCTCAAGCTGCCCAGTTCAGAGAAATTCTTCTGGCTGCCTTCTGATCCAGATGCAGACGTCTTGGCTCTTCCAACACCAAGTCTGCCTACACGATGTCATGCTTCCCACCATGATGAAACTATAAGTCAGCCCCAACTAAATGCTTGCCTTTACAAGAGTCATCTTGGTCATGGTGTCTCTTCACAGCAATGAAACCCTAAGACAAATACTAATGTTACTTCAGGCATGGGATGACTAACCCTAGATCTTGTAAACTGATTTTTTTTTTCCATCCACGTAAAAGGGAATTGAAAATGGTTTGCATTTACTTGGGGCAGATTGTGACTTCCCAGGCACACTCCAGGGCTGTGTTAACTTTCCCCAGCTCTGTCATACTACAATCCAAAGAGATAAAATTCAAGTGGGGAGGGGGGTGGATGAGGGGTAAAGAGTGAAGGAATGTGTTAAACTTAAGGGCCATTTGGAAAACTAATATAATAGAAGCTTCCTAAAATATACATATATGAAGGCGATCTGAATGAAACCAAATAATGGGGGAACAGGCTGGAGAGATGCCTCAATGGTTAAGATCACTGACTGCTCTTCCAGAGATCCTGAGTTCAAATCCCATCAACCACATGGTGGCTCACAACCATCTGTAAAGACTGTAATGGGATGTGATGCCCTCTTCTGGTGTGTCTGAAGACAGTTACAGTGTACTTATATATAATAGATAAATAAATCTTAAAAAAAAAAATGGGGGAGACAGAGCCCAAACCAGACGACTCTTGTCACCAAATGATGCTTCCAGTACTGAGAACAGGTTACATCTAATTGAGTTATTGGGAAGCCCCACACAGCCCAGATGACTGCCAATGCTATCTGCTGTTTCCCACTCTACTAAACCCCTGAGATCTTTAGTGTGAGAGAGCCTAAAGACACCACCAGCAAAGAGGGTGAAGCGCAGGGCACAGGAGCATGAGCTCTCCCATGCAGCGGTAACGACGTGAGCATCCCTGCTGTGGAAAGGTTTATTATGGGGGATACAGATCCAGCTGAGATTTGAGGCATTAGAGTCTGCCTAAGAAGGAATTTTATTAACATTCTGTAAGCACTTACTGAACGATTGCTGCATCTGACTCACATATCAGATATCCTGCATATCAGCTATGCACATTACAATTCATAAATGACTTTCAGACACACCAGAAGAGGGCATCAGATCCCATTACAGATGGCTGTGAGCCACCATGTGGTCGCTGAGATTTGAACTCAGGCCTCTGGAAGAGTAGTAGTCAGTGCCCTTAACTGCTGAGCCATCTCTCCAGCCCTCACATTACAATTCATAACAGTAATAAAATTATAGTTATGAAGCAGCAGAGAAATAATTTTATGGTCGGTCATCATTACAACAAGAAGAGCTGAATTAAAGGGCCGCAGCATTAGGAAGGTTGAGAACCACTGTGCTAAGCTATTTGTGGCACTGAAAAAGGTTAACAAAATAGACAATGGGGGGTGGGGAGAAAATAAAACAAGACAACCAATTAAAAAGAAACAATCAAATGGGAGAACCCAAAATGTAAACATCAGACGAGGACCGCGGGCCTCATAGAGTTAACTTTATTAGCAAAGCAAGAAAATTGTCTTATGGTTTGGTTTCTATTGCCCTGAGGAAGCACCGTGACCAAAACATTGGGGAGGAAAAAGTTTGTTCGGCTCACACATTGCTGTTAATCACCAAAGGAAGTCAAAGAAATCAGGACCGGAACCTGGAGGCAGGAGCTGACACAGAGAGCATGGAGGAGTGTTGTTTACTCAAGGGCCACCAGCTCAGGAAGGCACGTCCACAATGGGCAGGGCACTCTCCCATTGATCACTAATTAAGAAAATGTCTTGGCCTGGAGAGATGGCTCAGAGGTTAAGAGCACTGACTGCTCTTCCAGAGGTCCTGAGTTCAACTCCCAGCAACCACATGGTGGCTCACAACCATCTGTAATGGGATCTGATGCCCTCTTCTGGCCTGCAGATATACATGCAGGCAGAATGCTGTATACATAATAAATAAATCTTTCAAAATTTTCAAAAAAAGAAAAAGAAAATGTCTTATAGCTGGATCGCATGAAGGTATTTTTTCAGTTGAGGTTCCCTCCTTTAAGGTAACTCTAGCTCCTGTCAAACTGACATAAAAAATAGCTAGGACAAAAAAAAAGATCATCAAATACAAGAAAATAAAAAAACCCAGAGCAAAGCGTAGGTGGGATCCGTGATCAAGACTCAGAGGAGGCCATCTCTCATGAAGAGGAGCTGGTGGTTGACAAACCTCTATGAAGCAGTTGAGTCTCAGAGGAGCTGTGCTCTCCCTATGGTTCCTCAGTTTCTCAGTGGTGCTTGGGCCTGGTGCGTATCCCCATTTCCTTCCTAGGTGTCCTGTCTCCTGCTCTAGGGATCTCTCCTGAGGATGGCTGATGGATATCTATGGCGGTTTGACTAAGACATGCTCCCTGCAGGTCCAGGTATTTGACTACATGGCCCCAGTTAGTTAAGTAATCTTTAGGGCCGTGGTTCTCAACTTTCCTAATGCTGCGACCCTTTAATGCAGTTCCTCATCTTGTCGTGCCCTCCAACAATAAAATTATTTTGTTGTTATTTCATAACTGTAATTTTGCTACTGTTATGAATCGTAATGTAAGTATCTGATATGCAGGACATCTGATATAGGACCCTCAAGTTGAGAACTGCTGCTTTAGGGGTAAGCCTTGCCAGAGGAAGGCTGCCATGGGGACAGGCTTCGAGGTTTTGTAGCTTGGCTGTATTTCCTGTTCCCACTCTTCTTTTTTCATGAAGATGAAAATATGGTCGGCCAGCTCCTTGCTTCACGCTGCCCTGCCTGTTGCCACATCCCACCCCCCACTGTACCCCAAGATAGAATTCTAACCCTCTAGAACTCTAAAACAAACTTTCTCAAGACAGAAAAGTGATAGACACCGTCCTTGCCCTCTGTGATGTCCCAGATCTAGGCAGCTTCCTCCTTCAAGCCTCCTTGACATATGTCAGACTCATTGTCCAGACACACCTTGCTGCTGTTCTCTGACCCAGTGGTTTTTGTCCTTGAATTGACTCTGAACTTCATGAGCAGACCCGCCTGAGTGTCTGTGGCCAGCTCTGTCTGGTCCTTTGAGGCCAGCCTTCCCTACTTCTCTGGCTTTCCTGGGATTCCAGCTTCTAACATTGTGTTGTCACACAACAAAGACAAGGGTCTGACTTCGGTGAGCTTTTGTCTCAAAGGCCCTCCCTGATGCAGCTTCCTCTCACATCATAACTTCCTTGGCTGGTGATTGTAAGAATGGCTTGAGTCCCTCTGTTGGGGTTGGCATTGCTCATTACCACACAAACCTCAGAACATAAAGCAAACGGTGACCATTGCTGCATACATCTCAGAGCCTGTGGGCAAAGGGGCTAGAGTGAGCTTTTGTGTCATGTGCATGTCTCCGTGCACAGGGAAAGCTAGACTCCGCTCATGTGTGTATAGCAACTCCGCCATGAAGACACAGAAGACTCGGTATTGACTCAAAGGACTGACAGCACCAACCATCTGGAGGCATTTCAGACTCAAGCCCAAGCCTAGCAGGACTGAAGGCTGGAGTGACTCCAAGAGGCTTCTCAGTACAGTGGCTAGATTCCAAGTCCTTTAAAGTAACAGCTGGAGAATGTGTGACCCAGGAAGCCAAGACAGTAGCTGGCCTGTCTGTAGGAGACAGTTTCGGACCTCTCTTAGTTTGGCTACAATCTTTCTTTTCTTAGCACCCACTCACATAACCAAAACTAATTGGCCATTTGCACGTTATAGATTGTATCACTCTGCATTTAGGTTTATGATTTTGTTAGGTTTTAGCTGAGTAATCCCCTCCTTGCAAGCCATGTGTTTTAAAACTAATTCCACATTCCCTCTGACCATCTTCTCATCTGATCTTTATTTTGTAGCTTCTGAGGGTCATGTTTCTAAGTACACTCTCCCAGCTCTGATTTATATAAAAAAAGGACTATCCATTCTGTATTCTCACAGTATGCTTTTACATGAGCTTTTGAAGCAACCATAATATATTTGAGTAACAGAAGAGCGTGCCCAGGTCCTGACATTTTCTCAAATGCACAAGCAGTTGTCAGTGTGCATTTACTGACTGATCTCTCCATGAACTGATCTCCATGATCTCTCCATGGATTCACTGAGTCTGTGTATCTATTTCAGCACCGTGCCAAAACCAAGGAAACCACCTTAAGACCTCGGAACAGAGCTGTTTAGGGAGTTTATCATGGCACCCAAGAAGGTTGAATGCAACTTAGATAGCAGGCCATCCGACCTAGACAGTTTATAGATTTTGTTCTGCAAGACTTTTTCTGCAGCTTAATGGAGACATACATGAAGAACGCATTTCTGGGGTCAAAAAGCATAGTTGTGATCTTGCTGTCCCAAAGTGTCCTCCAAACCTGAACCTCATCTTTCTTTGCTCCTAAAATTATGTACGGAAGGTTTCTAATACGTATTGGTTTCTTTCTTTTTTAAATTAATTTATTCATTTACAACCCCATTATCAGCCTATCCTCTCCTTCCAGGATCCCCTCACTCAAATCCCACCCCATTCCACCTTCCCCTTCTCTCTTCACTTCCTGCATTGTTTTCCTTCAATGGTGGGAAAAACCAGTGGCACTTGTATTTAAAACTGCTTTGAGGTTGGTTATAACCGGACTTACAGAAGTCAGACTTGGGTTATGCCATACCCAATCTAAGGCAGAAAATCCAAGTTTTTATATATTACATGGGCAAATAATTCTTAGTGGTGAAATGTTCTATAGCATCCCTGGACTGCCCTTACTGGGGGACACAGGCCGCACCCCTATCATGACACCAAAAGTGTCTCCCAACACTGTCAAGTGTGCTCTGAGGGGAGACTGAGGGTTTCTAAGAACTGGTCTAGAGTCCACTCAAGACTACAAGTTTTGTCAGCAAGCTGGCAATGTAAGCGTCACCTCAGAGTCTGACAGGATGTAGAATGTTCCAGTCTCCTTCTTAGAACAGCTTCCAAAATCCCCAGTTTCTTGAGATTCCAAGATGGTTTGTATACCCTTGGGAGTCGAGAGACAAATACCAGGATGAGAGAATACCTGGAGAGAGCAAGGGTTTTGGCATCAGATGGTCCTGAATCCGAAAGGGTCTTTGCTCCAAGTCTAAGAATTTTATTCATATATTAATAAAAAATTCTACCCAGGTTTCAAAAAAAGAGAAAAAACTTTCTGAGCAGGCTATGTGAGACCTGCACCCTTTGACGCAAAGTTACCCAGTCACTTGTATTTCCTTCCCAAGTGGTAAGAGCATCTAGCTATTACAGCTCCCTCTGTCGGTCCGTTCAGAACTTGTTCGGAACTGACAAATACCACTAGGGGGCGGTCGCGACCTTCTTTAGGTTTAGGAGAGCCAGTTTGTGGCCCTCAATTAAAAAACAAGTTAGGTATATATAAACATCATAAAGATTATCTCTAGCCAAGTGGAATACGACATAAATGTTGCGGGTGCTGGCTAGTTCAGCTTGACACAAGCTAGAATCAGAGAGGAAACTTCCTTAACTGAGAAAATTCCTCCAAAAATGGGGCTGTAGACTCCGCAGGGCATTTTTAGTTAGTGAAGCCATTAAGGGTGTGCCATGCTTGGCCGGGAGGTCCTAGGTTCTGTAAGAAAGCCGACTGAGCAAGCCACACGAGGCACGCTAGTAAGCAGCACCCCTCAATGGCTTCCACATCAGCTCCTACCTCCACGTTCACTGACTTCCTCCAGTGACGAACAATGATGTGGAAGTGTAAGTCAAAAATACCCTTTCCTCCCCAACTTGCTCTTTTTGCCACCATATGGTGTTTCACCGCAGCAATTAGTAACCCTAAAAGATGGGATAAACAGAATAATAAATGTTTGCGGACACCTTGTACAACCGTGGTGGGCTCCTGATGCGGCTAAGGTAACCCTCACACAAGGGGGCGCTCGACTTCGAATTAAAGGTTGGGGAAGTGAGAGTCTAAGACTACAATAGCGAAATGAGGGTAAGGGTGAAAACAAGGAATCCCTGGCCCCTGAAATAAGTACTTTCCCAGATACGGATGTGACTTTTCCCAGATACGGATGTGACTTTATCAGTATAGGATGCCTCTGCCGAAAGATAAAGTTAGAAATGGGAGTTCTTCCCCGAGCGCCTAGCAAGGAGTGTACAACCACCAGCTGAGGCGCTAAAACAGACTAGAACGTCTCTTGAGTTGAGCAGGCGCTGGCTTGTAATCTTTCAGGAGATGCTAGGGCAATAGTATCAGGAATTTCCAGACCTGAGTTCTACCTAGGGCAGTTGGAACAACTTAGAGAGACCCTGTCTCAAAAAGTAAATCGAGCTGGAATTCAGATCTTTCCCATTCTGCAAGCTACCACATTGGTTTTCCTTTCTTTTTCTTTTCTTTGTAGTTAAATTAAAAACAAAAAAACAGAGTCTCACTTAGGTAGCTCTGGCTGGCTTGGGCCTGGAACTTACTATGTAGCCCAAACTGGTCTTGAACTCACGGAGGGCTGCTTTCTGAGTGCTGAAGTTCAAGCCATGGACCACCATTCCAGGCATTAATATGTTCAAGAGACTCTGAATCAAACAGTGGAGGATCCAGATATGGTGGCACTGCCTGTAATTCCAGCACTGGGGAGACAGAGGCAGGCAGATCTCTAGGCCAGCCTGGTCTATATAGTGAATTCCAGGACAGCTTAGGGCTATGTCGAGAGGTCCTATTTTATAAAATATAATTGTTTCTCTGATTACGCGTTTTTAGACATGTTAATTTCATTTGTGAGATGAAGCTGGGAAAAAGTGATGCTGATTTTGTAATCAGCAATCTTGCTTCAGAGTAGTACAATTGTCCCCACTTTACAGATAACCAGAAAGGGACGGAATGTCTCCCTGGAAGGCAAGTCCTCTTCCATCCCGAGCTACTTTCTCTGAACCTTCTCACTTCTGGGTAACACTCTGTGGTAGCGAACGAATGGCCACAGTGAACCCATCTTTTGGCACCGCCTAATTAAGGGATGCCTCTCAGTTGTCGTGGCATAAATTCCAGCATAATAGAGGCGTAAGCAGCATGGCAATGTTGAATTGCCACCAGGGTAGCTTGAGCTTTAAGGCGTCTCTCCACACAGGCACAGGCACAGGCACACACACACACACACACAGAGACAGACAGACAGACACACATACACAGAGACATGCAGAGAGGCCCACACATGCACACACAGTCACACTTCTCACTTTTAATCATTTAAGAAAATGACATTTATTGGAATCATCTTAGAGACGAAAAGGGAAGGCTTATCCTATACAACAACAAAAGTCCCTGAACAGCCCCACTCCATGACCCGTGCCCCTCAAAGGTCCACTGCACACAGTAACCACCACAGTATTCATCAGGAAGTTCAGGCCTCAGCTGTCTTCCCCACGACTCCTGGAGATTCCGAGATTCCTTCTCTATCGTTTCTAATGCAGGGGTATCTTACGTCTTCGTTGGGTTTTTTTCCCCCTGTCATCTTGAACACCTGGGTGTAGGGGAACAAGAGAAAAAGATACAAAGGAAAGAGAGGAGAGTGTAAGGACAGCAGCAGTGACATCTGGGTCACCCTGAGCAAAATACACATAATTGGTGCCAGGGGTCACCTGACACGTTATTTTAAAACCCATTCTCAGTTGGGTCACACAATCCGGGCACTCGGGCCTAAGGCAGTGGTGTCACCAGGGGTTTAAGGCCAACTCCAACTCTGGAAAACCTGTCTCAAAAAAGACAAAATGGAATCTTTTAATCACAAACATGTATTGTTGAGTCTGACCGCTCTATTTTTACAGTACTTTTGAAAATATGTTAATTCTAATCAAAAATATGTTAATCCTAACAGTACCTTGAGGAAGCCCAAGCAACAATCAACTTCAGGTCCGTAAGCATGAACTTCAGAGCCCTCGACCACTCCTCCTCTGTGTTCAGATGGGTCCTGATGGAGCAGCAGTCCCCGCTGTCTCCGATGTCCTCCATCTCCCCTTCCAGCGGATGGATCCTGTAGGGCAGGCAGGGGTATCTCTCGTCCTTCTCAGTCTCCTCCACAAACTGCTGCAGACAGTCCAGGAAGGCCTTCATCGCACAGTCAAACGTGTTATTCAAGAAGACGCTGTGGTTCCCATCGGAGAACAGCGGCAGCACCTCATCAGCAGTCAAGGACTTGAGATAGGAATGGTCCCCCAAGGGCACCAACTGATACCTCTGGAACTGCAGGCCGGCCATCTTGGACAAGCTGAAGAGCAGTAAGGCTGTCTGTCCCCAGGCGGCATTGATCTCAGTCCACCCCACCCGGACTCCTGGGAGGCAGCCCAGCCTGAAATTGTTGATCATGCCCAAGGGACCGTCATCTGAAATGGTAAATGTGGCGTCGAAGATGCTGGTGTTTCTTAAGTGGCACAGCTGACCCAGGGCGTACTGCAGCTGGTTCTCCACACTGCTCAGCTGGTCCGTCAGCTCCAGCTGTTCCATCTTCAAAACAGAATAGCTGGCCCTGTGCTCTTCATTCTGTTGATACAGCTCCTTGCTCTCGGCCTGGGCTGCTCTGAGTTCGGCGGCTACCCTTGCATGATGGCCATCGAGGTCTTCTAGCTCCTGCACCAGCCTTGCCTCCTCCTGCTCCAGACCCGACAGTTCAGCACGTAGCTCCGCGTGTAGCGCCTCCGTCTCCTCCTCACTCACCAGCGACTGTCTCTCCAGGAAACCTTGGTAGCTCTGGTTGTCAGATGCAACGAGAGTGAGTTGGTCGTCTAGTTGCACCAGAAGATTGTCGGTACACTCCACGCACAGCGGGTGGTCCACCACCTTTTGGTCCGAGAGGATTTCGAAGGTCTCTATGGTGGTATTTTGGACGGTGTGCAAAGTTCTCACGGAGACAGACTCACCAAGCAGAGTAAAGGTGCAGCAGGCACCTCCCTGGCACGTCCTGCCACCGTCAGGGTGGGCTCTGTGGGAGGTCCTGACCGGGGACTGTCCAGAAACTGGCATCTCTGTGGGGAGATTGGCATGGTGCTGGACTTCCAAGGGCCCCCCCTGCTGCTGTAAGAGTTTCAGGGGCTCATTGCAGCGATGGCATAGGAAGAGGGCGGGAGACATCCTGGAGCTCCACACTCCCACCAGAGCCTAGGTTTCTTTCTTTAGCATATTTGAGAACCGACCTTCCCTCGACTTCCCTCTTTACCTTATCACACCCCCCTATTGGGCTACCTGTTGACCTATAGCATCCTTCGGGCCAGAGGCTCTCTGGAAAAAAAGAGGAAATGCTGCTTATCTTGTTTTTCTCCTTGAAAGTTTTTAAGACACACCTTAAACTATTTATAACCTTAAAACACTTCTTGCGTTTATGTCATCTTTAGAAAAAGTCTAAACTGGGTATAATGGCACATGCCTGGAATCCTAACATTCGAGGTATAGAGGCGAGACCTTGAATTTGTTCATTTATGTTTATTTGAGGTGGAGTTTGAACTCTCTAGGCCCGCCTGACCTTCACTTGCCTCTGCCTCCCAGGTGATGGGATTAAAGACGTAGATCACCACACCCACTGAACGCTGAATTTGTTGTCTGCCTAAACTATACAGTACCAGGAGGACCTGGAGTGCATACTGAGACCCTGCCCTAAAAGAAAAAGAAAAGTCCAGGTGTATTGACACATCCCTGTGATCCTAGCACTGTTACCAGCTTTAGCTCCAGAGTATCGAGACTATCGAGGTTCAGGGAGACTGTGACAAAAATGAAAAACAAAAAGACACAAGTGCCTGTATTAGCACTTGGAGAGTAGAGGCAGAAGGATCAGGGGTTTAAGGCCAGCCTGGGTTCTAAGCGGCCGTATCTCAAAATATAAACTCAACAAGAAGCCAGGCATATCAACCCAACTCCAAGGTCCGGACTGCCAGTCTCTCTCCCTGCCTCTCCACAGGACTTGATTTTAGTTCGCCAGTGATTCATACTTCCCACCACCCAAATTGCTCTCAATCCCCTTTTAAAATCGGGATTTTAAAATATATTTATTATGGAGGGAGCATCAAGTGGAAGTCAGAAGGCATCTTTCAAGAGTTGGTTATCTTCTACCAGGGGGGTTCCAGGGATTGAACTCGAGGCATCAGCTTAGAGGCAAGGACCTTTCCTTACAGAGGCATCTCCTCCAGGAAGCCTTGTCTGACGTACAGAATCAGACTGCTTTCACAATACAGTCAGCACCCTCTACCACACAGTACTATGACAGGCATTCATGGGAAATATTCTCATTCAATTCATGAAACAAAAATAGCCTGGAGTTGTGCTTTTTACCATCAGTTTAGCCATGGACTAAAACACCAGTCAACACTGTAATCCCATATACTTCAGAGGCTAAGGTGGGAGGACTGTGAATTGAAGGCCAGCCTGGGCTACATAATGAGAGTGGACCTCAAAATTAATGAATTCCTTAATAAGAGAACAGGGGAGAGTCAAGAATTATCAGTTCTATCAACCCTTCTGACCTGTTGAAAATATCTCTGAAGTAATAAATAAAAAAAGAGTCTCTAAGTTAATTATAGAACCTCTTCTTCACTCAGTCAATATTCCAGAGCCCGGGCAGGCTAAAAATAAACAAGGCTCAAAACCATAGTGGGACAACCACTTGCTGTGAATTTAGCAGGAGCAGCTGCAAAGGCAGCTCCCAGAGTTGGGCAGGATGTCCACAAAGATCGCCTTTCCTTTCCCAATGGTTTTCCCCAAAGGGTTAAATTGCTTTCAGTGTCACAGTCCCTGAACTATGTGAAGGATAAAGAAAACTCTGTGGTGAGATCTACACTCATTGATACTGACTTTCCATTAAAACTAACAAGTCCACCATGCCCTCAGTGGTGACCACTACACCCATGCGTACTGACCCTCCATTAAAACTAACAGCAATCCCAGCACGCCTAAGTTTGGATCTTCTGAGGATAGTTCCTCAGAAGGGAGAACATAACAATCAGGGGAGACAGACAGTTTGGTTCTCTTTCAGTAGAGAAGTAAATGGAGCTAGACTGTTGCTTTTGAGAGAAGAAACCCCTTCTCATTTCTGTTGGACACTGTCCCTGCCCACCCCACCCCAACCCCGGCCCCCCAAGTCCTGCCTTCTCATTCTTACATCCTCAGGCTGAGGAGGAGTCAAATGAGGAGGAGTCAATGAGATCTCCATGGGCTGGACAGTGACCCTGGGAACAGTTTTTTCTTTTGCTTGCTTGCTTTCTTTCTTTTTCCTTTTTTTTTTTTTTTTTTTTTTTTTTTTTTTTTTTTTTTTTTTGAATTGCTGGTGCCGAGAGGAAGATCACAACCCTCACTAATTCCCTGGGTTCTGTTGCTGAAAAATTCTGTGAGGAATTATCTAGTCACTGTGTCCTCCCAATTCCTAGATCTTAAGCCCACTGTAGTCCACCTCTGTCCTCACCACTCCACTGACAACCCTCTTGCAAGACCACAAATGCTACAGAGTCACTAAGTTTAACCTCACTCGACCAGGAAGCAGAGCTTGGCCAACAATGAAGATGAGGGAGAAAACACTGTGTGACAGTCAGACAGAGCAAACCTGGGTGCCTGCTAGTCAGCTGGAAAGAGACGGATGCAACTGGCTTTTGAGAGGAAGTTCCCATCTCTCCAACCACAGTCACTATGTGTGTGGCCAACCAAGCAAGGCTACACTGAGGGAAAGTTCCAAATAAGGTATGGTAAGGAGGTTGATCGCAATGCCTGCTGGGAGGAAAGAACAGAATGAGAAGACAGTAAAAGGCCAGTGGATCACAACAAGGATTAGGAGTTGAGCTGTTAGGGCTGGAGAGATGGCTCATCAGTTAAGATGGCTGCTATTCTGGAGAACCTGAGTTCAGTTACCAGCACCTACATGGCAGTTCACACTTGTCCATAACTCCAGTTTCAGGAGATCTGACACCCTCACACAGACACACATACAAGCAAAACAACAGTACACATAAAAAAATTTTAAAAATTGAATTGTCAAGATATATGATAGATATGTGAGGTTTGGGGGTAGAAGAAATGAGAAGAACGTAGAATTTGTCCTCCCATCTGCCATCTTCCAGCTCCATTCTGATACAAACAGCCAATCTTTATCAGTTCCTGATGTGATACTAAAAGAGCCACAGTTGGGGCCAATCTGGGGCCCGTGGGAAAACTCCCACCATAAACCTCTGAGCACAAGGACCCCCTTCCTTCCAGGAAGACAAAAGCTGGTTTAGTTCTGAAAGACCCCCAGAGTGGGGAGACCCTCACTCAAGTCTCGGGATGACGCAACCCCCCAAGAACTCACACAAGACCGTCCTTGTTGTAATTACATGAGGTTTATCGATAGCAACCAGTGCACTGGGGTCGAGACTCGTATCCCACGCAGGGGCAGTGGAGTTCGACCCTGAGAGGCTGGGAGAAGAGGTATTTAAAGGGAGAAACCACAACCTGAGGGGGCAGGGATGGCGTCATAGAATAACAGTAAAAAATCACAAGGAAGAACTCTGTCTCCCAAGATTGTTTCTAGGAGAAGCTGTCTCTTACTTCTCAGATTGTTTAACTTCATGGTCTGCTAGTTCTTGGAGACGTTGTTTCCTGCTTCTCAAAATTGTTCTCTAAGATTTATGGTCAGCTAGTTTCTGGGAGAAAGCTGTTGAGCTGGCCAATGTAATTATCCATTCTATAGCCCTAGGAGAGGCTTCTTGGAACATACAATTCTGGGGCCTGTTTTCTTTTTTTTTTTTGCTCTAAACTTTGTGTCTAGGGGAGCAACTTTAAAACTTTTATCTTTCATTTCCCACTTCTTCTCATGGCTAGTTCTAATCTTAGAACTATTGTTTTGTATCTTTATAATATTTTTTTTTAACCTTGTAAAACATGATATTATTGACGTAACATCAAAATCTGAACAGTACTCATCTTTTTCTAATGAAGGTAACTAGCTTATTTAACACACAGGGACCTATAATCAGAAACAGAAGCAAAATTAAGAAGGGTCCCATAAGGGAAGATATCAGAGTAGTCATCCAAGGAGATCTATTAAACCAGCTCTCAAACCATCTCTGATGTGTAAGTCTAGGGAACTTTTTGAAGATCTGAGTGTCTCTCTAGGTCCCAGCTCTTAGCCCCAACAGCTAGTATGTGGCTGGTGAAGGCTGAGACTTCACAGCTGTCAGGGTGGTCAGCAGCACCAGGTACGGTCCTTTCTAGTGAGGCTCAAGTGTCTGGGCTCAGTGTCGTTGTATGCAGCCAAGTCTCCAACCTGGAACTGGTGAGATGTCTCAGGAGTCCCCGGGCCATAGGCTGTTGTCAGCTGTGACCAGATTCTTTTCTGTATCACCTGTAGGTCTTTTAGCCTGGCATACAAATCATTATTACTATGACATATTGGTTCAGTAACATCATCTAATATAGTCAGAGGAGCTGAGGCCCCATATAAGATCTCAAAGGAGGTTAGGCTGAATCTAGAAGGGAGATTTCTTGCTCTGAAGAGAGCAAGAGGGAAGGAGTATCACCCAGTCTGCACCAGTCTCCATGGTTAATTTGGTCAGGGTCTCTTTTAGAGCTTTATCTATTTATTTTATCTGTCTTGAACTTTGAGGTCTGTAGATATAATGTAATTTTTAATCGACCTCTAAATACTTGGCCACACCCTGGCTTACCTTGGCAACGAAAGTAGGGCCGTTGTCTGACTCGATTACCTTGGGCACTCCAGACCTGGGGAAGATTTCTTCCAGTATCTTCTTGATGACTACCGAGGCCATCTCTTGCTTGGTGGGGAAAGCTTTTATCCAGTTGTTGGCTTCACCAGGGCATCCAAGAGATGGCAAAGGCATCTGCGGCACTGATGTGCTGGGGGGTTGGGGTTCAGCCATCCCAGATGACATTGTGTTGTCTACCACGGCAGCACCCACTTATCTCTGACCTTCATGAAGAGAACTGTTCCCGTCTGTGGACAAGGTCCTCGGCTTTCAGCAGGGGTCAATCAGCCAGTCGTAGAGGTCTTCCCTCCACCCATGGGCTTCTGCCAGTGCTTGACACTCATGTTGTAGTGGCTCCAGGTCAGGATTGGGCAGCAAGGTGACCAGATTGCACCCAACAGGTGGAGAATCTAATCCATGGCAGCTGACCAGTGGTCCCATCCTTTGGGATGTTTTATTCAAAGGCAAAACATCAGCCACTCTACCACAGTTTAAGTCCTGGATTGAGTAATAATTGTTAGTGTCCGGCTGGCAGGAACAGTGTATTCCAGGCAGAATGGCACTAAGCCATACATCTCCCAGCATCAGGTACTGGTGCACTGAGACAGGTCTTAAGCTCCACATACACAGTCTGCAGATATGCACATACATGGCCTCACCCAGCCATCTCAGCCCACACAAGCCATTTTGGAGAGCAAATTTCTCATGAGCAAGGGATAGGGGGCAGTCAGGGATGACCATGAGCTAGTGGTTACCCTGCCCACGCCAAGGTCCACTGTTCTTGGGTAGTCCATAAGTATTGTTTGTTGCCAGTAGCCCCCTGTACTCAAGGTCTTTTGATGGACACTGGCCTATTGGGTCGTAGGAGCACAGAGAGTTGGGTCTCTATATCCATAAAACAACTGGGCGGGCTTCTTCTATCTCAGATAGCCAGCACTCTAGGACCAAGAGGCTCTCCAGTGGCCCCTCTTGTTCTTTTTCTGGGGCAGTCCCTGACCCAGTGTCCTTTTCTTTGTATTAGGCACACTAATCTTTAGCCAGGAATTTTCTTCTGTTGTCAGGTACTGTCTTCTTAGGTTCCCTAACTACTGTGGCCAGTATATGTTCCTCTCTTGTCTTTTATCTCTCTTCAGCTCTCTAACTTTTTAATCCTTTAAATTTCTGTAACTTTCTCTTTATATTTTTTTTATCTTAGCCAGATTGGTGGGGCATTTTTCAGCCCCTTGGAGACCCACCTGTGGAGCCTGGGGGCAGACCCGGAGCACTCCCTACCTTCAGGCGTATTGAATCCAACAGGCAGAAGTGAGGGCCTTCCATCCATGTCTGGAACATTTTTTTTTTCTGTCCTCTAGTAGGATTCTGTATTTCCTGTAACAGCTATTAACAAGCATCTCAAGTGGGATGGTGAGAAAACAAGAAGAGAGTCCAGAAAATAGAGGTCTGCCAAAAAGGACAAAAGCATTCAGTCACACAGAAAGACAATCAAAAGATTAACAGACAAAAAAGACAGAAGTGCGCACAAAAACAAAAGACAAGTGGCCACTGCAAGATCACCACAAAACCAAACTGATTCAGATGGGAGCTTCCGTGAGCTCACCAAAAACAGATGAAGGGGAGCGGATTCCACATCACTCCTCTTTCCCAACCAGAACACAAAACAAAGACCTAAGACACACAGACAAAAACCACTCTGGAAATACAGATGGCCAGGAGGACAGGTCTTTTCTCCAATCCAGGAGAATCACTGAATCCTCACAAGCACCCAGATGGGAATCTCCCAGGCGTCCCTGGGGTCCCTCCTCACCTCCTGGGACGTCTCCCAGGGCAGAGCAATCAGTGAGCCCCAGGCACGTCTACCCGCTCACACTCGCTTCTCTCCTGAGAAATGAGCCTCCCTCTCAGCCCGAGATGGGAGGACTGCAAACCAGAACTCCAGAACTCATGAGCAAATACAGACCCAGAGTAGCAAATACAGACTCAGAGTTTAGCCGGCACAAAACACTGACACAGACAAAGACACAGATGCTATCTCACCTCCAAGTGGGTCTTTGGAGACGAGGGTGGTCACCCATCCCGGACGAGCCCCCAAATGAAAGACCCCCAGAGTGGGGAGACCCTCACTCAAGTCTCGGGATGACGCAACCCCCCAAGAACTCACACAAGACCGTCCTTGTTGTAATTACATGAGGTTTATCGATAGCAACCAGTGCACTGGGGTCGAGACTCGTATCCCACGCAGGGGCAGTGGAGTTCGACCCTGAGAGGCTGGGAGAAGAGGTATTTAAAGGAGAAACCACAACCCGAGGGGGCAGGGATGGCGTCATAGAATAACAGTAAAAAATCACAAGGAAGAACTCTCTGTCTCCCAAGATTGTTTCCTAGGAGAAGCTGTCTCTTACTTCTCAGATTGTTTAACTTCATGGTCTGCTAGTTCTTAGGAGACGTTGTTTCCTGCTTCTCAAAATTGTTCTCTAAGATTTATGGTCAGCTAGTTTCTGGGAGAAAGCTGTTGAGCTGGCCAATGTAATTATCCATTCTATAGCCCTAGGAGAGGCTTCTTGGAACATACAATTCTGGGGCCTGTTTTCTTTTTTTTTTTTGCTCTAAACTTTGTGTCTAGGGGAGCAACTTTAAAACTTTTATCTTTCAGTTCCTGGAACTGCTGCAAGCCAAACTATCACAGGAAGCTACCTGACTCCCAACTAAAAGTCCTGAACAGTACACTGAGTTGATTTGAACGTTGTTTTGCTCCACTAAATGCACATAGTACCCTGCTAGTTACCATTGTGCAAATTCTGCCCCAATTGTTTGAATTCTGCCCCAATTGTTTGCAAGGTATATAACTTCCTGTTACAGTCTGCTCAGGGTCGTCTCCCCTTGAAGTGGGATGACCCTGACATGTCCGAATGATTAAACTCCTCTTGCTTTTACATCCACCACTGCCTCCACCGGTCTCATTCAAGAGGTCCTGGAAGAGGTTCAATTCTAACTTCACAATAAGATATTTGGACTCAGATAGCCTACGATGGTAACTTTGTTTCACTAACAGTTTACCTAAGAACTTGATGCTCAGCTTGTGTTTGGAAATGAAGGAAGCGAAAGCTCTCTTAGAGCACAGCACCCACAATCAGGCCGTGTTCAACTAGACCCAATGGTGCTTAGAAACGGTTCCCTTGCCAGGTGTGGCAGCATGCCTGTAATCCCAGACGAAGGCCAGCCTGGGTCCAGAGACAAAGCAGGAATGAGTGAGTGTCTGCAAAAGGAGACAGGTATCGGAGAAGGAGGTGGGGGAAGAGGAAAAGAAACGAGTTACTCAGTAAGTGCAGCTGAGCAGTGAGGATCCACAGGCACCTGTGCTGAAGGAAGGCTTCTCCGGTAGTTAAATGAATATCTCCTTCCAGAAAGCTTTATCATTCTCTTCTCATGACTTCAGGTGTATCAGCTTCCGGCTGGCACTAAGCAAGGGAAGCTCCAGCTTCCCTTGAAACATGAAAAGTGTCTGATCTGCCATTGTCTTGGAGGAAGCCAGTTACTGACTGCCCTGGAAGTACTTGGCTACCAAAGGCCCTTATATTCCCTTCCTCCCTGCCTAGCTTTAGGTTTAAATAAAAGAATTGAGATTTAAAGCAGGACTGTGTATAATTAGTCCCAGTCCCAGGGTGGCCCCATCTTTCACTGTCTCAGTCTATGTCCTGCAAATTCTCTATGAGATATTGTTGGGTATTGTTAGCCCACTTAGTAGGAAGAATGTTTGTCTAACATGCAGGAGGCCTAGGTTTGACACCCAGCAGCACAGAAACCAGGTTTGATGCAACATGCCTGTCAGGCTAGCGCTCGGGAGGTGGAGGCAGGAGGATTAGAAGTTCAAGGTTATCCTCAGATGCATAGCAAGCAGATTAGGATGTAAACGACTTGGCCTCTAAACGAACAAGGGAAAAGGAAGGTCTTGCAGCTGATAAGAAGTGGCTTCACTCCTGAATGGCTGTCATTGCCTGAGGGGACAATCTGGGCAGCTCTCAGATGCAGAGTATACTTTCAGATGCAGAGTATAGCCTGCCTGTTTTAGATTACTTCCTCCTCTCCCGGCTGCTTGCCCTAGCCTGCCAGACCTTGGTGTTCCTGCAATCCATGGTGACTGCTGAGTTAGGACAAGGATTCTTTGTGGCTTCAGCCACAAAGGGGATAAAATAGGTTTGGAATCACTGGTTTTTATATAGTTATAGAATCAGTGATTAACATGCCTGTGTATGAGGGTAAGCAGATGGCCTGAAGTAACACAGAAGGGTGTCAAGTGCGAGCAGAGATGCTAATCTTCCATCCTGCCCTTAGCCTGTAGCTTTTAAACCTTTTAAATCCTAGGCTCCATCCAGAGGAAGGTTGGTTTCTTGGCCACTTGCAGGTGCATCTTTGGATCTTCAGGGGTTTAGTGAGTCTGAGTTCTGTCTGCAAGTACAGCCCAGTGTTTCTCCAGCAGGTGGGTACTACAGGCATTCCAGCACTGAGGATCTCCTGCCCCTGCCATCCACCTTTCAGGACTCTAGAGCATCTCTGATGTCTCTCCTTTGTCATCCATAGCAACTCCTGGGCCACAGCCCACCTCTCAGGTCCTCACACTGCTTTGAACACACTATGTTATCCCGGAATACCAGAGCAGAAAGGCTGCTGGGGACTAGGCACGGGGAGAAGCACATGTCGAGTGTGGAAAGAGGACAGGACAAGAGAGATGGCTCAACTATTAGAAATGCTTACTGTTCACAGAGGACCTGAGTTCAGTTCCCAGCACCCATAGCAGGAGGCTCAGAACCACTTATAGCTCCTTCTCCGTGGCTTCTCAAGGCAACTGCTCTCATGCATGCACCCACACCATACATGCATGCATAGATATAACTTAGAAATAAAATCTGTTGAAAACTGGAGAGAGCTGAGTGCTACCCTTGCACACATCCATGAGGTGCTGGGTGGGTGGGAGAGACGTTCAGGAAACTGGGCTCTGCATGTGGTTGATTCTGAGTGTGGGAGCTAGTGCATTCTAACAGTGCCCAGATTTCTCTTTCTCTCTCTCTCTCTCTCTCTCTCTCTCTCTCTCTCGCTCTCTCTCTCTCTCTCTCTCTCTTTCTCTCTCTCTCTGAAGGGAGTGGGTAGTTCAAGATAGTTCAAGATAGGATTTCTTTATATAGCCTTGGCTATCCTGAAACTCACTTTGTAGGCCAGGCTAGCCTTGAACACAGATATCCACCTGCCTCTGTCTCCCAAGAAAGTGCTGGGATTAAAGGTGTGTGTCCCCACTGCCTGGCTAGGACCCTGATCTTAGTAGTACCTTAACACAACTGTCTCCATGATGGAAGTACCATTCAGGCTGAACAACTCAGCACGTAGACAGCACCATCTGCCAGAATGAATATCAAAATCTATCAAATCTATCAAAGTCCATAATTCTGGAAATGTCCAAATTTACTGACCTTGTTTTTTGGCTTTTGCAGTTCCACTTTTGGTTAACTGGTCTTGTTAACTGAATTATGTCAACCCAGAGCATGGTTTTTGTGCTTAAAAGCTCACCCTGAGAAAGTCTTGAGGCTACATCGGTATCCTGAATACCCAGTGTAGTCCCGAGCTGCCTAATAAAAACTTTTTATTGGTTTAAACCCATGTCTGAGCAGTCTTCTCTGGTGAATATCCCAGGACAACATGTGATATGTGTGATGTTTGTATGTAGGAGAGGTGACTGGGTCACTGCAGCTTTTAAAATAACCATAGGACTGGCCTTACCTTATCTTCTACTCTCTAGATAGATATGGACTTGCACACAGACGGGGCCAAGTTCCCATGAAATGGCCATGTAAGGAAGCCCTGGGAAACCAATCTTGCTATAGTTGTCAATGGTCTGCCCTTCCTGCCTAGCCCCAGCCCAGCTTGGGGAAGCCTCATGGGCAGACTGTGGGGAGGATGAGGAAAGCATTAGCTAGCCTGCATAGCTCATCCCCAGCAGGAGGTAGAGATTCAGATGCTGCAGCCCCGAGAAGGACCAGAGGTAAGCCCAACTGCTCTGGTCAATGACTTTATCCCTCTCCCTCCCACCCCCCCATCCCCATCTGACCTGGTTACCAGTGAGGGCAGGACAGCCTATCTGTAGGGGATGAGAGCCCTGGGACTAAGTGGCCTCTGGTTAATCACTAGCCTGCCTGGGCCTAGGGCTTCCCTCTAACCTTTGTGGTCCAGAGGGACTTTGGACCACACACTGTGGTACGCCGTGGCCTCTCTTACCTAGGTTCCCTTTCTTTCTTCCTTGCCCAGTTTCAGCTTTTTGAGCCCCAGCATCCAGAGAACTTCTGACTTCCGGTGTAGGCTTTACACAGAGCAGCAGGCCCCAGGCTTGTGACTAATGACCTCTGTGTGATTGCGTCTAAGAATGGCCACTGCACCTTCTATAGAAACTGACCCTTGCAGCCTCTCTAGAAACTTAAAAGATTTATAGTATGGACTACTAGTAACACCTCTCATTTACCCTAATAGATACAAATGTAATACCAACATATAATTGATATGTATATATCTATTTCTATATCTATGATTCTTTGGAGGCATTATCTCCCAGTAGGCTCACCGTCCCTTTGCCTCCTCAGTCTCCATGTAGCTGGGCTTAGCTATACAGCTGGTGTTTTGTTTTGTTGAGAGAGGGTCTCCCTATATAGTCCTGGCTGTACTGAATTCACTATGTAGACCAAGATGACCTTGAACTCAAGAGATCCACCTGCCTCTGTTTTGCAAGGGCTGTGATTAAAGGTGTGTGCCACCACACCCACCAGCACACTACACAATTTCTTCTTTTTCTTTTTTTGGAAGCAAACAAAACAACTCTTACAGTTTGCTCTTACCTTGTGTCTTTGAAACCCCCTATGTTTTACACTTTCCCTGCCCATCTCAGTCCAGACCGTCCATCTGTCCATCTGACCGTCCGTCCTGCAACACTCCAGGGTCACTGGCAGTAAGGGCAGCCTGAGGGAAAGGGTGGAGGTGGGGGAATGTGTCTTCTCTCAGAGTCTGGAATTCTGGTTTGGGAAAGTTCTTGGGTGTCCCTGGTTCATGCTGGTATTTAGTTTATTTTTGATTTTACAGGAGCCCACAATTGAATCTGACTTTGAATTTCAGAATACTTTTTAAAAAGATTTGGCAAGTTTAAAGAGGTTGAAATGTTAAATTGTCGTAATTTGTAGACTATGGGACTTTTAAAGTTACTTATGATTGTAATGTGGGATCTTGGGGACGAAAAAGAAAGGAAGGACCGCGTCTTTTTTTTTTTATTTTTCTTTTCTTTTTTTTGGAGCTGGAGACCGAACCCAGGGCCTTGCGCTTGCTAGGAAAGCGCTCTACCACTGAGCTAAATCCCCAACCCCGGAAGGGCTGTGTCTTAATAGTGAGGTGTGTGTGTCAAGTTGACAAGGGGTCAATTGTGCTGGCTAGTCTTATGTCAACTTGACACATACCAAAGTTATTCGGAAGGACGGAGCCTCAATTGAAAAAAAAATGCCTTCATAAGGGGCCAGACATTTTCTTAATTAGTGATTGATGAAGGAGCAACCAGCTCATTGTAGGTGGTCCCATCCCTAGGCTGGTGGCCAAGTTCTATAAGACATCAGTAAGGCTAATCAAGCCAGGAGGAGCAAGCCAGTAAGCAACACCCCTCCACGGCCTCTGCATCGGCTCCTGCCCTGTTTGACTTCCTGTCCTGACTTCCTTCAATAATGAACATGGAAGTGTAAGCCAGAGAAACCCTTCCCTGCCCAACGTACTTTGGGGCTTCATCAAAGCAACAGTCACCCTAAGACACCACCTGACAAGCCAGTTTGCAGTTTTGAAAGTTGAGGCTCAGCTAGTAAGACCGGAAGTCACATAAGGAAGTAGCGTGGCAGAAGGCAAAGAGTCTCCTTTAGCTGCAGACCGTACACAGTGGGAGCTGGACCGTCCTCTGCTGTTCTTACTCCTTCCCATCACTAGAAAGGGAGCTCAGGGTGAGCCCTCAGGGCTGACCCAAGCCTGCAGCTGCCACCTCGTCCAGCCACACCTATATTAGATTAGATGTATGAAATAGTGCCTCGAAGCCTTGAGATCTTTTGGCATTTCTAATTAGTTCTTTTTTTCTTCCATTTAGTTATTTTGTGGATATCTGTGTGCACACGTATGTGTGGAGGTCATGTATGGAGGTCCGAGTACCACTTGTAGGACTCATTCTCTCCTCTGCCTTGGGGGTTTCCAAAGTGCCTTGGTGGCAGGAGCCGGTACCTGCAAAGCCATCTCACAAGTCCAGTGTTTGATCTTTGACAAAACTTGAGCACCTTACGTGGTGAAGGCATATCTAACCTTTTGGTATTGTAACAGATCATTTATTATTTACAAACTGCCCAAAAAAGTTACAGAAAAAGCAACCTGAAAATCTTGGGCTGGAGAGATGGCGCAGTGGTTAAGAGCACTGACTGCTCTTCCAGAGGTCCTGAGTTCAAATCCCAGCAACCACATGGTGGCTCACAACCATCTGTAATGGGATCTGATGCTCTTTTCTGGTGTGGCTGAGGACAGCTACAGTGTATCCATATAAATAAATCTTTAAAAAGAGGCTTACAGTTTTGTGTTGGGCTGCATTCAGTTATTCTTAGTCACAGGCAGCAGAGGGCTACAGGTTGAGGCATCTGATAGGCAATGAGGGACAGACTCTCTCCTTTTGATTCTAACAAGGTAAAGGTCTTAGTAAAGGTCTTCCTTCCTCCCGGTTAGCACAGCTGACTTCACGATGGAGGTTGGAAAACTCAGCACACCGACAGCACTACCCTAACCCATCAAAGTTCTGGAAAAGTCTCTAAATGTACTGACCTTGCTTTTTGGTTTCTTCTGGCTAACTGTTCTAGTGAATTGAACTATGTCACCCCAGAATTATGGTTTTTGTGATTAAAAGCTCGCCCCCAGAAAGGCTCAGGGCTACACTGTGATCCTGAATACCCAGTGTAGACAATGGCTGGCTAATACTTTCTATTGGCTTAAACCCTTGTTTGAGTGGACCTTCTCTGGTTAATACCCCCTGTATTGATTCTCTCCATATCCAGCACAGAACCTGTTATCTCTAAGCTTCATTGATTGTAGCTGAACATGGAACTGGTCAGTTCACAGCGCTTTATAATGAGGTAAAACCGAAATTCGCTGTGTGCAGTAGATGACAGAACCATATTTAGTGAACCCCAGCAATGACACCCCTTGAAGCCTTACTCTTTTGGTAATGCATTTTAAAAATATATTCTCCCTGAATTAATAGCAGGATCTCAAAAACTGGCTCTAAACTCAGCATGTAGCCAAGAAATGATCTTGAACTAATAATCCTGCCTCTGCCTCCCAGGTGGGGATTACGAGTGTGTCCCCTCTGTGTGACAAGATGGATATTATTATTATTATTTATTGGGGTTTGGAGACAGGTTTTCTGTTTAGCTCTGGCTGTCTTGGAACTCACTTTGTAGCCCAGGCTGGCTCAACGCAGAGATCCACCTGCTTCTGCCTCCTGTTTGCTGGGATTTAAAGCATGCACCACCAGGCTTGGTGTGGAGAAAGTTATTTTAATTCAGGACAATAGTTATTCACGAGAGACTTAGGTGCTACATTCATGACTGCAAGCACTGAGAGGTGCCAAGGACTGATTTTGCCACTCTCTCTCCATCTTTATAAACACTTATAGCTTCCTAGGGAGAAAGGGAGAGAGAAAATACAGCCAAACAAAGCCCAAGGCAAGGCTTTAGGTGTAACCTGGGATGAAGATGGAGAAGGGTTGGGTATCCTCACAGTGGAATACAGTCCGGCCCAGCCAGGAACGCCTGACCTTACCCATGTCTACCCAATTCTGCCCACTCACACAATGGCTCAATGAAACTTCAGAATTAAGAATGGAGATGGGAGATACTGGCCATGTGAAACTCTCTCTCATGGATTCATCTTGAGTCTATACTCCGGTGCCTGAACTTTTAAAATCTGACCTACCTGAATTTTCAGCCTTTTTCTTGTCTCTTCACAGTGACACTTTTATTCACAAAGTTTCTTTAAATAATGGTTTATAAAATTAAAAATATATAAAAGTTAAGGAAAACCTGGATAATAAACAAAACCAGAACTGTCCTTTTTATTATCAGAGGACTTATGCAGACTTGCTGGGAACGCTCACTAGACTAGGGAGGACGGAGATCAGAAAAGACCTGAGCCACACAGCAAGTCTGAGAGGTTGGTAAGGACAAATTAGTGAGTCCATCTCAAAACAGGGGTGGCAAGCCTTACTGTTCCATCAACCTGCTCATGTCCCTTGCTCAGTGTGGCCCAATCCCCACACCTGTTCTTGTGAGCGGGAACCAAACATGGACACCAGTGGTCCAGAATAAGCCACAAGAAGCCACATTCAGAGGGACTCTGGCTGGCCTCAGTCCGTCCTGTCTCCTGCTGTGGCCTATCCTATGGCCTGTGGTCAGTAACTATGGAACAATTTCTATCTGGGGACTATGCAGACTGTCATGGGAGCGGTTAATGGGGCTTGACTTCTGCAGTGACTTGGAGACTGGAAAAGGTGGCATCACCACTACCATCTTGCTATTTTTTAAAGATTTTTTAAAAATGCCTGTTTCCAGCCTTTCCCTCTACCCTCAGGGACAGGAGCTCACTTGTCTGTCCACGGATGGAAGCCATCTACAACTGCCTGCTTGGCTGCTGCCAGTAGAGAACCCGCCCTTCCTTGACTGACACTCCTCATCCTTCCTTGATGGTTCCTTTTCCATGCTCTATAGAACATTTTCCTGGTTTCCTGACATTGCAGAGATGAACGCCTGTAGACAGCATCTGTCTGACAGGACTGCTCACGGTGGGGCTCAAATCTGAGCTTCAGATTAGGACTTTCCAAATCATCCCCCCTTTAAAGATTCTAAGTCTTGTCTCTGCTCTGTATCACAGATGCCTTCACTATGCCTCTCCTGGTTGTACTGGATTGGCCCCGGGTGCGGCTGGTTCCTTCCCAAACCTCTGCCTGTATCTTTGCAGAATGCACTGATCACAGGCTCTGCAGCTTCAGCATCTTGCACAGGGTGAGTAAATGCTAAGGAACTTCTGGGCCGTACTTCAGAGGTACACTGAGAGCTTCGAGACCTAAGTGTGTTACCAGTCGTAAGCAGACAGAGCCCCTCCTACTGCCCTTCTATCCCAGCAACAATGTGATTTCAATGTTTCTCTTAAAGGGCAGACAGAAAAGGCAGCTGGAGGGACTGGAAGCTGGTGAGTCGTCTGTTCTTGGGTCTAAGTGGCTGCAGACATGTGTGGCTTTCGAGTTACAATATAATAGATGTTATACTACAAGGGAGAGTCCTTTAGATTGGTATTGATGCCAGGAGATTGGCCCAATTAGCATTTCAACTTCCCAGAAATGTCAAAGACAGATTTATTCTTCTATTTAGCTTTCTATGAAAATATAAAAAGCTGAGCAAAAGAAAAGTCATAAAGTTAATATACAAAATGTATCCCATTTAAAAAATGGCACTGAGAGTAATACATCTCTCCAGTTGATAAGATTTTCCTGTAGGCAGCGGCCGGCAGTTAGTGAAATATTGCTCTCTGAGCGCGTGCACACTCGGGCTTGTTAAAGATCTCATCTTCTGTCTCTGGAGTGAGTTGGATATTGTCCTTGACTGGAGACAGGGGCTTCTTACAAGAAGGAAGCTTTTCAGAATCTCTGCAAAATATAACAAAGCCAATTTGGTTCGATTAGAGAAACAACAACCCAAATGGTTGAACCCTTTAAACCCGTCACTGTGTCGTCTATGTCAGCTCCTAGGGAGCACATTCAAGGTTTCACTCAGAGTTCTTCCAATATACTTCTCTTCTTTGTGTCTCTTCTGCTTTTAAAACCACCTTCATGTAGGTGTTAGTCAATTAATACACATGCACGCACATGCATGTATATACACATACAGTACAGTAGCAGAACCAAGAATGCAACAAAAAAAATATATATGAATATACAGACATATTATTCTTCTGCTGCTGCCCCCCACGTGTTGGATTACAGGTGTGCATTTAATAGTTTCCTTCAAGTTGGCCATGGATGAACATAAGCAGCAAGGCTAACAACTGAGCTGTATTTTTTTTAAAAAACAAATTAAACTGAATGCCCTTCTGCTGGATTAGTGCTCTACACACACTAAAAATCCTATTATGAAAATAACACAGTAACATTTTGTTTCCTATCAAGGAAAATAAAGAACCACTTAGTTATTTTCCCAACAGATCTTTAAGATCACTGTAATGGTTTCTTCTAACACCAGCTCTATCAGGTCCCTACGCCCTCAAGGTGTGAGTCCCTCTCAGGAGCTTTGTAAGATCAATTACTTTTATGATATTTGGATTTTACCTTTCCCACTGTGCTCACATCAATAATGCCAAAGCAGAATCTGGTAAGACTGCAGAGGCAGGAGGATTTCTGTGAGTTGAGGTTAGTCTACATAGTGCGTTCTAGGGCAGCCCGAGCTATACTGTGAGACTCTGTCTCCAAAGGAGACAACACAAAAGGAAAGCAATTTAAGCCGGGCACGGTGGTGCAATCCCACAACTCAGAAGGCAAAGGCAGGGGTTTCAGCCAGGCTCTCGGGTCTGCCTGCCTTCACCTCCCAATGCTGGGGTTACAGGTCAGGCAACCACACCCAGATTTTATTAGATATTGAGGATTCACACTCAGACCCTCATCCTCACAGACAAGTGTTCTCAGCGAGATCCACAACCCCATTTTTAGGAACTTTCCACAAATCTCAATCTATTGGCACACTTCTAACATTCATATGACATCCGTGCCATGGGATGTGTGTGGAGGTCAAAGCATAACTTACGTGGGTTGATTCTTTCCTCCCATTATATGAGCCCTGGGACCAAACCCAGATCGGTAGACTTAGAGGTGAGCGTATCTGATGAGCCATCTTAAAGGCACCGTTAAATCAACCAGTCAGTCTAACTTTTTTTGAGACAGGCTATTTATCTAGTTTTCTTTCTTTTTTAAAGATTTGTTTATTTATTTTGTGTATATGAGTACACTGTAGGTGTCTTCAGACACACCAGAAGAGGGTATCGGATCACCTTACAGATGGTTGTGAGTCACCATGTGGTTGCTGGGAATTGAACTCAGGATCTCTGGAAGAGCAGTCAGTGCTCTTAATCTCTGAGCCATCTCTCCAGCCCCTTTATTTAGTTTTCTGTGTAGCTCTGGTTGTCAGAATTCGCTATGTAGACCAGGCTGGCTCAAGTCTGCCTTCTGAATACTGGGATTAAAAGCATGCACAACCACCAGACAGTTTCTTTTACATTTGCGCATGTGCCTGTATCTATGAATGTGAGTGCAGCAAGCGGTCCCGAGGCTAGAAAGGATGCAGTACCCTTTAAAGCTGCAGTTAGTTACAGGAAGCTGCAGGTTAACCAATGTGAATACTGGGGAGCAGGAACTGAGCTCAGGTCTTCTGAAAGAGCATCGGTAAGTTCTTAATGTAGGTGCTGGAGGGATGGCTGAGCGTTTAAAGAGCACTGACTGCTCTTCCAGAGTCCTAAGTTCAATTCCCAACTACTACATGGTGGCTCACAACCATCTGATCTTTTGCCCTCTTCTGGTGTCTGAAGATAGCCACAGTGTACTCATACATAAAGCAAATAAATAAATGTTAAAACATTCTTAATGTATATAACAAGCACTGTTATAACAAACGGGCCCTTTCTACAGGCACACCTAACTGAAGTACTTCTCCTGTTAGGTTGCAGAGTCAGTCAGAGAAGCAGTTTACAATTTAGTTTATCCCCCGTCAGCTCCTGCCTAACCCCTTTGCACTCCGGTCCTGAGCAAGGAGAAGGAAAGCAATGTCTGCTCTGGAAAAGAAGCTCCGCGCTGGATTGGGAGCTGGAGGTGAGAGACACGAACTGACTGAAGGCGAGAGAGCTGGGGACAGGGCTGCAGAAGACAGTGTTCTGACTCAGAAGGGAGCCAGGAAACTCACTTTTTAAACCCAAAGTTTTTCCAGAGCTCGCTGATCTTTATCTGCAGCCCTGGCTTGTTCTCGGCATCATGGTCTTTTCTCTTCTGGATGCTTCCTGGCTTCTTGCTCAGGCCACTGACTCTGGCAGGCACCAACGGCTTGATCTTGGTTGCAGACAGAGAGTCCATAGAACTAGACCTACAGAGCCCAGGAACCTAAAAACAAATCGGAATTTTTGTTACTTTTATTTTGCTTCTTAGAGATGTGGGTTTCCCCAAATAACCAAACTCCCTGCGTTCTAAAAGAACTGCTTTTAACTCTTAGGTGTTCTTTATATACCAGAACAGGAAAATAACCCACACGCAGTGTAAAGGTGACCTAACGATGTCTACTACAGAAACTATCAGGTATTACTTTGTTTCCCTTGATCACACTTAATGGTACATCTTAGATATTCTTGCATTTCAACAGTAAACTGAATTGTACTTTAGGAAGTTTATCTGTAAGTTTATCTGCTCTACCACTGTGTGAAGGTTGCATAGCTGTCCGTAGTTGACTTACACTTCCTGATAGATTTGTTTCTACTCCACGGCTGATGTTTTTGTTTGTTGGTTTGTGACAGGGTCTCTATAGATAGTTGTGGCTGTCTTGGAATTCAGAGTTCTTCCTGCTACTGCCTCCCATGTGCTGGAATTAAAGGCAAGTGCCAGCACACTGGGACTTTAAGGCTAATTTTTGTCCTGTGCATAGTAACACGTTCTCAGAATGTGTAAACAGGTCTTTAAAAGTGATTAATCTGGCAGACTGTACATAAAAGTCGAAAACTTAAACAGAGAGAAGCCCACAGCTCTGCCTGGGTCCAGAGTTTAGGATTTTGGAAATACTCGGCAAATCATTATCACCTTAGGAACAGCCAGTCATCCCATGACCTCATTCTCAGGAATTAATTAAAAATCTTAGGGTAAACAATTATGATTATGTAACATATGCAGAAGTACTTGTTACTTACATGGAAAAAGCCTTTTAGGAAACAGAAAACAAATTCCAATTAACACATCAAGCACTCAGTTAAGTGCAAATGCCATCCGAAGATGCTTGAAAACAGGCATTTTTTTTAAAAAAAGATCAGAACACAGGTATTTTAATTTTAATTTTCGATTTTTGCTTATTTTCCTTTTTTTTTTTTTGGCAAAAATTACACACTGCTTTGAAATCTGAAAAAAAATAATTCCAAATGTTTTACCTTGTTCCGCCCAAGTATGTCTTTCTTTGGAAAGTGAGGTAAGTGTTGCTTGGAGTTCTGACTTCCTTGATTATCAAGTGACTTATTGTTACAATCCAATTCCTAGATTGCCCACATGGAAAACAAAAATTTACTTGGGTTTTTATGACAACTCATCCAACACTCAACAAAATATGCAAAATGAGAAACTCAGATAAATAACACAATTTCCCAAAAAGACATAAAAACATGGTTAAGAATAAGAGGCAATGAGTTAGAATGGAAAAGAGGCTTGTCAGTTTCACTGAAGGAACAGTCTATAAAGTACACACTGAAGGTTTGAAACTGTTTTATCAGTCACTTCAGGAGCCTGTGAAATGCTGATGCTTAGCCCCAAATGGGACATCGTCGTTCTCAGTCCCCAAGCCATGCCAAGAGTGAGCGAACTCCTCAGATGAGGAGGCAGAAAGTGCAGGAGGGTGAGGGAGGGGATGCTGTGAAACGCTGCCTGGCCCTGACATGGCCGCCACACGACTCACAAAGCTGTGTAAAACCAAGGCAGCAGAAATCCCAGAGCCGCCTGAAATGATCCCAGGACCCACCCGTCCCTCTACTGAGGAGCTACTGGCAAGTTCCAATTCCCAGAGAGGGGGTCAGTCCCCAAGGCTGGGACTCTACACCTAATGCGTTAAAAAAAGATATGGAGTTAGGAATATCGGGGACTAGGGTGGAATACAGGCAGAGATGGGGCGGGGGAAGGGTGTATATCTGATCAAATTTCATTATATATATGAAACTCTCAAAGACTAAAACAAAACACATATGCTGAATGAGAGGGGCTGGATTCTCCTGCAGTCCTGGCAACAGCTCTCAGCCACTGACCACAGAAAGCCAAACCAGCACAGTTGTACGACGTCTTAGCTGTGCTGTAAAACGGCCAACACTGAAAACAAAGGCACATCCTCCTTCCAGGGGGGCCTACTCTGACGTACCGTGTCAAATGCTCGACTTACTTTAACACTGACTGAGGGCCCTCTCTGCCTCAGCTCCATGCACAAGACTCTCCATGCAGTGAGAGTTCCCCCAGTGTTTACTCCCATCAGCAAACAGGGAGGTCGGGAAGTGGGGACTGTACGTGGCGCGTCTCTAACGTCTCCTGTATTTCTCTTGGAACTCTGCAGTGTATCAGGACCTAAGAGCAAGAGAGACTGCCTGTGTCTTACTGAGTTCTCTGCTGTTGCCAACAGCAGTGGTGTTAACTGGTGAGTTCGGCTGTTCTGCTTTTGGAGACAAGGTCTCTCTTGCTCTATAGCACTACATGGTCAGTGACTCATACCCAGACCAAGCTAGCCTCAAACTTGGAGCAACCTTCTCACCCCGCTTCCTAACTTAGGAGATTATGGATACACACTGTCACACCCATCTTAAACAATTTATTTTTCAGACAGGGTCTTGGCGTATAGCCAAGGTTGTGTACTAATTTGCAGCCTTCAAAGAACTGCACCAGGCCCAACTGGCTGAACAGTTTCTCACAAGAGTGTCATGAGCAAGATTCTGAGATTAGTTAAGTTGCTGCCTTTTAACAATGAACTTGTCACGAAGGCTCCAGTCCTGAAGGTCTAAGTATACAATGAAAGAACTGATAGTCAAAACAAGGACCAAAGACAGCAAAAACAGAAAGGAAACATGGTTTGGGAGCATCTGTAAATCCAAGAAATAGTAAGCCTAATCGTATGAATTCCATTTTTGAGCATTAAAGCATCTCTCCCGAGTTGTTCACCGCACAGGGTGGCCAGGGGACAGTCAATGAATGCATCGTCCCTTAGTTTTTTGCAGGGAAAGTTCTATTTCTTTTCTTCTTTAGTTGTGTGAGACAGGGTCTTGCTATGTAGCCCAGGAAGGCCTCAAATTCATGACCCTCCTGCCTCGCCCTCCCTAGCGCTAGAATTGCAGCATATATGCTCCCACCTGGTTAGGTCCCTATCTAACACCACCTCAGGGTAGAAGACATTTATTCAAGAAGACAGAATGGCTCTCAGCATGAGCAGCCAGCCTGTGTGAGCTGAAGGACCTGACATGCTCTGGGGGAAGAAAGCCAAGCCCCCCTCCCCGCAGGAGCTCAGATGCTCGCAACATCCTCCATACAGATGCTTCTATGGAAAAATGGCGGAGAGCTGGCCGACTGTCCTGGTAACTCGAAAGGGCCCAAGAGGCAACATTCCACATGGTAGAGGTTCATTAAATGAAACAAAGACTTCCACATTACAGGACAAAAGTCAACACGGAGGAACTGACGACAAAGAGAAAGAGAGCTGGTGAGATGGTTCATTGAGGCCACAGGGCCTGACAACCAGAGTTCAGTCCCTAGGATGTATGTGGGTGACAGACAGCACTGACTCTCTCAAGCTGTCCTCTGATCCCTCCTTGTGCACCAGGGAACATGTCACCAGACACAGTCAGACAGACACACATACACATGTGCACGTGCGCTCATAAGCGAAATAAACCTAAGTTAAAAAAGAAAGAAACAAAAGGAACGAGAGGCGGAAGTGTCAATGGCAGCCAACGGCAGTGCTGGCAAGGTCCTGAAACAATAAACAATGTCAATCCAAACTCCTGAAACAATAAACAATGTCAATCCAATGTGTAACCTGATTCCAGTTTTCTCCAAGTTGAAACAATTTACTTCCACATTTTAATGGCTTTCTCTTTTTTCTTTCTTTCTTTCTTTCCTCTGTAGACCAAGCTGGCCTTTCTTCCCAAGCCCTGGGTAAAGGTGTGCGCCATCGCTGCCTGGCTGATTCTTTTCTTGGTTGAATCTGTCCACCGGAGTTCTGAGTGTGTTCAGGCTAGCGTGACAGCTAGGCTGGTAAAGTGAGTATTTTCTCAGGCTACATGCATTACTACATGCCATTCAATATTGAACATTGTTGGGCATCAAAGTTTTGCCAAACATTACTGTGAATTTACAACTTGGTAGCTCTGCTGGAGTCTTAAACAGCTGTGAGCTGCCATGTGGGTGCTGGGAATTGGATCCAGGCTGTCTGGAAGCGCAGCCAGTGCTCTTATATCCTGAGCTACCTCTCCAGCCCTGAACACGGGAGAATTTTAAATAAAAGTTGAGGAAAACCAGTTCATTTCTACATGATGGCAAAATTTCCTCAACCGTCTGGTCAACACCCATTTTCCCGTGTTTGAGAAAGCAAAGACTTCAGAAAGAGACTTACCTCTGAGTCTGAGTCCTGACTGGAAGGCTGCGAGAGGCTTGATGCGTTTAAGCTGCATGTGGAGTCTATGCTTTCCTGAGACCGTGAGGACCAGTCCAGCTCATGCAAGGACTGAGACTTGTCACCCAGTGTCCCACTCTTTGAATCGCATTCGTCAGTGACTGCACAGGCCTCAGGAAGACAGGCGGGGGGCTCACTCTTTCTCCGGAACTGCTGCAATGGAGTTCTCGCTGAGGGACTTGGAGTCCTTGAAAATTCCCCGAGAGTTCCAGACCAACTGAAACAACTTCTTAGTGTCCCCAGAGTGGGTGGGGACATGGTCCCCGAGAATTTGCTGGTCTCAGAAGACTGAGCCTCATCCTTAGGAGACCCAGTTGCATCGCCTGGAATCTGAGTGTTTGGACTGTGCGTCCCATTTGTGACAACTGGCTTTTGTCCTTCTGTGTCTGGACAGTCCAATGCCCCAAGGAGGCTGGTGGTGGCTTTGCCAGTGGCAACAGTTTCATTTGGAGGCTGGCTGCTTCCTTTTTTTGGTATGAAGTTGTCAAAATCTGGAGAACTGCAAAAAAACCTAACAAGAAACAGGACGATGGAAGACCTTAAGTACTTCAGGGTCTACTCACAAATCTATCGAGAGTCACACATCTACTTTCATACACAAGGATCTTGCATTTTAATTGAGGTTTACTTTATATTATACTTTTTTTTGACAGTCTCTCTACATAGCTTTGGCTGTTCTGGAACTCAATATATAGACCAGGCTGGCTTCAAACTCACAGATATTTGCCTTCCAAGTGCTAGGATTAAAAACTTGTGTCACCATGCCAGGATATATATTTATATTTATAATAACTAATACATTTTTAGAAACTTATTTACATAGTAACACAGAGCCCAGGATTCTTTAATCCTTATATCTGGGAGATAAGAGACGGGGATCTCTGAGTTTAACGTAAACCTGGTCTACGTAATTCTTTATCAAGCAGAAAGCTAAACAAAACAAAAATCAAACCCAAATAATCCTCTGCCTCAGTTCACAGCTGCTCTTCCCCAATTAGTCTACGGTGTTATTTAGTATATTTCTAGACCTTAAGAGATAAACTGAACTATTTATAGGGAAAATATTAATATTAATGAAGATAATTAAGACAGATCAGGACCTCAAAATACTGTAAGAGGAGAAACATCGAAAAAGGAAAACAGAACCCTAAAGGAACAGAATCCACCAGCGTGTATCTGCAGGAGCTAATAGCTCTTTTGCACTTTGGTTCTCTGTGGAAGATCACAGAACTGACGGGTGTGGAAGGGAACAGCAATGCATTCTGGTCTGAACTACTATGGTGTAGTGACTCATGCAGAACACAGACGCCTAAGGAAGGGGCCTGCGGCAGGTCCATGACAATCTTCAGACTTAACTCTACATGTGGCTGGCAACATGTCGTGGGCTAGAGTCCTGAGCCAGAAGACAGGGAGCTGAGCAGGGGTCCACTGGTTTCTTCTTCCTGACTGTAGGTGCAATGTGACCAGCTACTTCCCGCTCCTTCTCACAGGAAACGTGACTTGAGACAAACCTTTCCTTCTGTAAGTTACTTTTGTCAGGCATTTTTGTCGCAGCGACAGTTAAAGTAACTGAGGTATAGGACATCTAAGAAGGCCCACAAGCAGCAGGCTTCTGCTAGCTAGCTTCAATGGCCCGAGCTCAAAGGGTGCCCTGCAGCCACCATACCTGCTTTTGGTCCCGGGAACCACGACGGCACCACATTCTTCATTCCTCCTCTGTAAGAATGTTGCGAATTTATTCCTCGTTCTAGACGGGGTATGTGCATCTGTCTTGTGAGCAGTCCCACCATCCGGGCAGGGCACGGACTTTTCAGAAGAGTTGGGCGAGGTGCCATTCCCACAGCTATTTTCCTTGATCTTCTTTGTAAGTGACGAATACTGGCTCAACAGGTCGTCTTCAGACAGCGCTTCTAAAAAAAACAAAGGCCCAGGTAATGGCCGGGCGTCTTCCCTTCCTGGCTATCTGCCTTGGATGGTACACCCCAAACCCTGCTGGCAAAGGCAAACCGTGCTTTTTCTCCTGCACACGTTGAGCAAGGATTCTACATGCAGCTACACATTTAGTCCAGCTTTGGATTTTGAAAGCTATACCTCGTAAATTATAACTGGAAAATGATTACCTTAGCTGTATTTTACCATTTTCCAAATTTAATGTCAATTATATCCATGATTTCACATGAAATTATACTAGTAAGATTTTAGGGCATAATAGATCCTGAATGACTACATTTTTGTTTAAATATAAAGCTATGATTAACGATGGAAAGTTTTTAGTGCTCCAATACAACCAGCCACCATTTACTGTTGTGGTTTCTGTGGTAAGTGTGACTGTGTTCCAGCTTCGCTCGTCATTACCAAGCTGGAGGCCAAAGAAGGCTGCAGGGTCAAACGTAAAATGCAAAGGTGACAGCCTAGGAAAGCAAGAACATGACAGTGCCGAGGACTTTAAGCGCAGCTAGCTGGAACTCCTAGTGTCTCACGGGGTCCCAGTGACAGCTCCTGTTACCTCAAGACAAGGATCTGTAGTGAGTTGTACACCCTAAGAGACTGGGTCTGGAGCTCCAGATTCCCGGACTTTCTCTAACTCACTCAAATATTTTACACACGAACACACTGTAATGAAAATGTAAGACACAGGGCCACAGTTTCAACAACTACACACAAGTTTAAAATGTCACAGCACCTGGCTCCAACAGCACCTGGAGAAACTCAACCCAAGCTCAGCTTGTAACAGAGAAAAGGATAAGCAGGCTAGCGGGAGTGATCAGTCTGACTGCAGCAGGAAAAGCAGCCTGGAGCAGGGCCTGAAGTGGCACCAGTGCACCTGACCCGTCTGCAGGAGCAGAGCACACCAACCACCACACCCACTGTCACAGCTACGCCATGACCAAGGAGCTCGATTCCATCCAACACAACCCAATAGAAAGGGAGCTTGCAGCCTTGGGTCACAACTGCTACCTCAAAATATCTGAAGGGCAACAGGGACTGGCTTAGTCCAGTATTGGGGGTTTCAAACTACAAGACATGAGTCAACTGCACTGGGTTGGTAAGATGGCTCAGTGGCCATTTGCTGTGCAAACCTAACAAACTGACCTCAACCCCCAGAACCCATATAAAGCTGCACAGAGAGGCAGAGTTGTCCTCTGACCCCAGTGGTGCAGAGCGGCAAAACTGCACTCCCCACACATACAATAGTAATAAATAAAAATAAATTAGCTGTATTTCTATATATTGGCATGGATTAGAACTGAAATATCATCTTCAAGAGGATAAAAAACATCTGAAAATATAAGAATAAATGTGACAACTGATTCTCAACATCTTTATACAGAACAGGAGATCTGCCATTTGCTCTGAATTATTGATTTTAGTTAGTTAAATCACCATAGGTCTTTTTTTTTTTTTTGGCACCTTGCTACTAAGGGTGTAGTCTACCGTGTCTGGACAGTTCCTCTGAACTTGGTACACACAGAGGACTCCCTTTTCTTAGAAGGGCTTCCTCTTCTCTGCCTGATCTGGGGAGCCTGAACCCCAATGTTCTCCCTGAGCAATGTCACATTGTCTTTGGCAAACTTGTAAGTTTAACTTCCTCTTTCCCGATAAGAACCCACCCAGACAATACCTGGGATTCCTGGTTGTCTCTCTATACAAATGAGGCAATCACAATACATTAAACTCTAGCCAATGAAACCTCACCTCTAAGAAGAGCCGCTTCCCACTTCTCAAAGGGAAGTTCATATGTAGCCGAGGTTCACCCTTACTACGGTAAGAAAAGTGTGTTTAACAGGAAACTCAGAGTGAGTGCCCAGGTAAGGGGTGCAACATGTACAGGGCAGCTACGTGAGAAAAGGGAAACTCGGGGCCAACAGCACAGACAACGGCACTGCCATAACAACTTGAAGAGTCTGGGGTGTCACAGTCCACCTTCCATCTCCATCATCTCCAAACAGAAGAGTCACAAGGGAGAACTAACGGGCTAAGACAGGGAAATGCAGTGACCCACAACCACCAGGATCCGGAAACCATGACGTACATACATACCATTTCTTGGTCTCTTCAACACGCAAGGCTTCCTGGGAAGATTTAACCCTTTAGTACTAATCACTTGTTTAAGGCCCACAGTACTTGGCTTTTCCTTCGACTGAGGAGCATGGGAAACACTATTCACCTCAAGTCTAGGACAATAATTCTTGTGCCAAATGCTACTGGCGACAGGTGACTTCTGACATGCTTTGTCATTCCAGCTATGGCTTCTTGAGTGGGCTGGCTAGAAAAGAATAAAGGAAAGGTAACTTGAACAGGAGAAATGACCATTTCCCCGTGTCTGCTTATAGTAATGTTCAATTACTGTTCAAAAGAAAAACTTCTGAGGCTGGCCTGGTGAGGCAAGAGAATTGAAAATTCAAAGGCTACCTAGGTTATAATGAGTTAAGGCACAGTCTGGGAGACTTCTTGAGCACTAATTATTTTACCTCAAATTAAAAATGGCTCAGTGGTGCAGTAATTGCCTAGCCAAGTGTGGGGTCTGGCGGGAGAGGAAGAAGGAAGAGAGCGAGGGAAAGGATCTGACCAAGTCTGTGCTCTAATACTACTTTTTGCTTTCTTCTGCTAATCTCGCCCTTCTCCCTTGAACATGTCTTATGTTCCTAGGTCTGCTTCTAACAGGAGTCAAACTGGTTCATTTCTAAGACATAAAACCCAATGTTCCCAAAGAGCAACTCAATGAGGCCAGCGAAGAAAGAGTTCCTAAAGTCTGAGATCACTTCAGCAATGGCCTCACGGCCCAGGGTCACTCCACAGCCTTCAAACAGCACTGGGACGCAAAGACATGTTTTCAAACCAGTCACCCACCTTACTCAGAAATCTGTTTAATTTTATTACTATTACTTTAAGATTTATTTATTTATTTTATGTAGATGAATACACTATCACTCTCTTCAGACACACCAGTAGAGGACAGGGCATCAGATCCCATTACAGATGGTTGTAAGCCACCATGTAGTTGCTGGGAATTGAACTCAGGACCTCCGGGAAGAACAGTTAGTGCTCTTAACCACTGAGCCATCTCTCCAGCCTAAAATCTGTATCATTTTAATGATCTGTTTGAGGCAGGGTCTCCTAAAGTCTAGGCCTCCTGCCTCAGTCTCCCACAGGCTGGATAGAAATTTGCTCCCAAGTCTGGATAGAAATTTGTTGAGTTCAAACCAGAACAATCTAGGTTACGACGTTCTAGTTTGCATCAGACTCACTTGGTACCATGCTGAAAAAGAGAAAGCTGTTCTGGCAGACATTGAATCTCGCATAAAACTTTGGAGAAAGGGTTTAAGCCAGTTAATACCCCAAGGTAACAGTTTCTCTGATAGATTTATGATTACAACTATTACCGAAGACTGCTAAAAATGTTGGTAATGCTATTACCATAGACAAAGGCAGACAAGACCAGAAAGTGAAGATACAGAAAATTGGGCTGGGTGGTGGCACACTCCTTTAATCCCAGCACTTGGGACGCAGAGGCAGGCAGATCTGAGTTCTGCACAGTGAGTTCCAGAACAGCCAGCTATGTAGAGGGACCCTGTCTCAAAACACAAAAAAGAAACAGAAAAATCTTCTGAATGTCACATGACCAATTCCCAAATGTACTAAAAACCAAAAAAAGTTTTTTTGCTGAAAAGGAAAAGGAAAAAAAAAAAAAAAAAGACACCATTCAAACCACGTTCTAGGACTGACAAACAAGGAAGGTTAACTTAAGACTTGAGAACAGAAAAACAGCCTCAGCGGTGTGGTTCTCAGAATTAAATCCCACAGATGCATTTACTGAGAAAAACAGGCAAGAAAAAAAAAAAAAAAAGACTAGGAAACCCACACTCAAGGTCAAATAATTTGCTGCATAACTGACTTCCCTGTGAAAAGAAATGGCATAGACTTGAGTTTCTGAATCATGGCCATCTCAGCAGCTCAGACCCACAGTCACTGCGATGATTTGTGTCAAGGCCTTCAGCATCACTGCTGGTGACATCACTGAACGGCTAATTCAGATGTGTAGATAACAACACAGCCAGCACTCTCCAGACTTCCATCTCAGTAATGACTCCCAGCAATAAGATATTTCAACACTAGGTGAAGTCATCTCCACGCACACTCTGCATAGTGCTGAGTACAGAAGTACTTCACAGATGCCAAGCAAAGAAAGACCTGTCTCAAAGCTCTTGAGACAAAACTAAAACATGCTTTTATGCAACAGCTGTTAAATGTTACCATAGTGTCTGGACTGTAGTCATCAATCTGCTCAAAAGTATTTATATCTCTATTTCCAAGTGCTATTTGAAGAGCTACGGAGTCATCGACATACCTAGGTTGGTGAGGTTAAGGAAAATGTCCCCATTAACAGGCAACAGAACCATACTGCACTAAGATATGAAAATGCTCTCTATTATCAGAGAATCTTCAAGGTTTATGGTGTACATAAATCCCACTTACTGCTCACATCAGCACCACTGAGACAAGAAGCAAGGTTGCTGGCCTGTGTCTCTGCAGGACCTACCCACTTTCTTGAAGGGGAGCCTGAGTCAACCCCTGCCCCCACATTTCCAGAGATATGGAGAGTTCTAGCTGCTACCTAAGGAACTCAGGCCTCTGCAGTGCCCGAGTACTGGAGACCAGTGGCCCTGGAAGGAGCACCGTGCCCTGGTGACTAGAGACCCTCTGAGCAATCAGGCTGCGCTCAGCAGCTCTCGGGTGGGCACCTCTGGTGTGCTTACTCAGTTACCTGACCTGCTGTGGGGCTGTCAATTCCACTGGAGCAACCACTTGCCACCACAGACAAGCCTCAGGTTTAACTCAATTTTCACTACCACAGTTTTTTCAAAGGTAAGTAAAACAGTACAATCTGCCCCATGAAAAATAAAACCAATTTCCAAGGATTTTTGTCTTTCTTTGCCAGTAAAGGCCACTACTACTGATAACGTTAACAGAGTAAGTGGAAAATTCAACCACACGGCTCAGAAAGGATACTGCCCAGCGTACGTGAGTGTTTCAGGATTAACGTCGTCTCCATAGGCGTTCAGAGGGATGAGCTTCCTTTGGACGGGGTCGAACACCAGCTGGTAGAGGAAAGTGTTGTTGGCGCGAATAAAGCCTGTGATGTAGTCCTCTGGCACGGTTATGTTCATCTTGAGATAATGCCCAATTTTCTTGATAACCTAACAGTGGATATAACAGTACAGGTAAAGCTAAAGACAGGAGTGGGGGGAGTTTATTGATCCCACACCTGACACTGGAAAGTGAGGCAAAACCCAAGTGCTTTTGTCTACACTAAAAAGACTTAACAGAAAGAAAACACCACACCACATCACTCAGGCTCTGGTCTTATAATCGGTTTTGTACTGCTCGCCCAAATGCCAAACATCCAGCTTATGTCAAGTGCACACGTCTAGTTGTTAAAACATTCAATTCAGAAAAAACAAACAAACAATAAATTTGAGAAATAAAGAGCTAGTTCAAGGCCATCCTTAGCTACATAGTAAGTTCAAGGGCAGCTGGTATTCATAAAACCTTTTCTCAATAAATCTTTTTCAGGGGCTGGGGAAATGGCTCAGTGGTTAAGAGCACTGACTGCTCTTCCAGAGGTGTTGAGTTCAAACCCCAGCAACAACATGGTGGCTCACAACAACTGTAATGGGATCCGATGCCCTCTTCTGACCTGCAGATATATATGCAGAACACTGTGTATATAATAAATAAATAGATCTTTAAAAAAAAAATCTTTTCAGGGGTGGGGGTGGGGTCTGAGATGATGCAGGAGTCAGAGTGCTGGCTTGGCGATTTCTATTAACATATAAAGAGGTTTTCATTTAGCGTATGTGAATTAATAGTCATATTTCTGCTTACACTTCTAATTCAGTATATTGATAGCTATAATCCACATAAACAAAAATTCCTACCACACAAAACTTTTAGACCAGAAGCCTGAGAACCATTCCCAGGTACTAGGACCCAGGAGTCAAAGTTCTTATCTTTAGTCACTTTCCCCTTCTGTTAACACTCACAGGCTTCAGACAGTATTTAAAGCCCAGTTTGAACTCCTGCAAGTGAACTGTTGCCTCACAAAGCGAAGGTCTCTCCTACCTTCACAATGTCGGGGTTGTTGGCCAGTCTCAGGACTTTGCAGGCCTTTGCCAAGCCGATCCCACGCAGGGAGGCCAGGTAGTCACAGCCCGACAGAATGCACATGTACCGGAACTTCTCCTCCGTGAACACATCCCCCAGCTGCTTGCACATGCCTAGCCGTGCCTGGTCCACTTCCAGTCCATTTCCAAACTGATCCATTTTTAAAATCACCTTCGCAGAGGAGAAATGGTCAATGCCCAGAAAGACACTTTAGCGCCATTATCTAAGTCACCACAGTAAGTCTAAGGAATCATTCTGCTCTGCGCTGCAACATTCCTCTTTTACTTTTACCGTGGGTCAACCTTTGATTACTGATACTGAGGCAATATATGTTTATTGCAGGATATATGGAAATTTAAAAGAACCTAAAATTGTCCACACCCCATTTATCTGTCACCCAGTGTAATATTCTGATGGCCATCTTGCAAGCACTCTCTGAAGATGCATATACACATTATAGCTGTTATCAAAAGGTATACACACACCTACAGCTTTACCTCTTACTCTCCGCTTAATAGATCACTATAAATTTCATTATGTTCATTTATACATTATTTCTAAATATCTGAGTAATACCCCAGTCACACATAAATTAGTTAACCAAACCTAATAAAAAATGTAAGGCCTGTGTTATTAATATTAAACAGTAAGGCTGGCGGCACGGTCTGGGGAGGAAGGAGAACGCAAGTTGAAAGCCTGCCAGGCTACGGTATGAGCCTGAGCCCCGTTAGGCAGCTTAGAAATTCAGTCAGAGCAGAGGAAAGAGGGCTGTAGCTCCGTGGTAAGGAGTTCTTGTCTAGCAGTCAGGACGATACACAGAGTCAACCAGGAGATGAGCTAAACACTAAAGAATCCATAGGCTGGATGCAACTTAGTGGGAGACGCTTGTCTGGCATGCGTAAAGCCTAGTGTTTGATCACCAGCAACCAATAAAGCAAACCAAACCAAACTCCAAATGGTAAAAGAGAGCTCTCAATCTGGAAGAGCACAGAGCCTAAAGCATCAATTAGCAACACCAAAAATGAACGGTATTTAAAACAAAAATCAAAAACATAAAATGTAAGTCACAGACATTAAACAGGTACTCCAGGAGAGGAAGGTTTTAGCTCAACACCCACAGCTCTCCCCGACACCATGCGTAACTGGTGCAGTGCAATACCTTCTTACAGCCAAACGCGAGGAGGTCAGAGTCCTCTGTGATGACGGCTTGCACAATGCCAGCTTTGTTGAGGTAGGCCAACTGAGCGTCAGCTTCATAGGGAGCCACGAGGCAGTCCACTCCCAGGGCCCGAGCAGCCTGTGAGAGACCACAGCACCAGAACCACACATGACCTGGGGGCACAACCTGCCTCTAGTCACAGGCGAACAAAACTTTCCAAAAAATGTTTCCTTTTAAGCAGAATACATCTACTTTTACCTGTAAGAGTCCTGCCTTGTGCATGATGAGTAAGGACTGACAGCCAACGCTGTCCTCTGACCTCCCTGCAATCGTGGTATGTGCACGCCTACCCCTACCTCCACCCCACACCGTCACCCCCCCCCCAGAAAAATCAATTTATAAATTGAAAAGAAATTATGTTATATCTTTGTGGTGGTGTAAGCTAAAACGTTCAATACTTTAAACTAAGAATTGTTATATCCTGAAAGTATGTAAGATATGTGGTTAGACCTGTCCATGCAATTTTCCTTGTAAATGCTGTAGACTGCCTTGTCAGGAGACAAGTGTCTAACACGGTGCAGATAAATTCTAGACCACCGTTGCTGCAGCTACACGAGGGGGACATCCTGCTGCCTTTCTCCTTCTTCTCTTGCTCACCGAGTGTTCTCTTGGCACCTCTACTCGTGTCCAATCGGTTTCTCCTCTGCTATACATGGGACTCTCTCCAGGGGCAACAGAGAACATGTGGTTTCTCTGTACCCCACTGCTTTCCAACTCAGCCATCATTAATAGTCAAAAGAAATGTCCACATGATAAAGAAGCATGGGGTACGCCTTGGGCGTTTATTTTAGCTCAGAACCAGGCAGCAGGACACAGAGAGCTGACCCTGGCTGTAAGAAGCGGTTTCAACACAAACCTAGAATGAGGGAAGTGGGGTCTGGGACTCAGAAGCTTCTCAGCAGGGCCACATTACACCGGTTCTGCACAGCCCCTCAATCAGCGACACCTCTGGCCATCATTCGAAATTACAAAACAAAAAACAAAAACAAAACAAACAAAAAAAAAACCCCTCGAGTTGACGGTTAAACACAGATGTGACCACTGGCCTAAGAAATCAGCCCACGGGAATCTGTCAAATCCACACACAACATCCCAAAGTGGTGCACGCATGCAAGGCAGCGAAGGGAGAATCACTTTCCATCCGGACTCCTCCTGCACTGACGCCCTCCTTCCTCCCTTTCTGACATCTGCCTCTACTTGACAACAATCCCCTCCCCTGCTTCCTTGCTGTCTCATTAATAAACGACTTACAAGCAGCTCAAGTGCGCTTAGCCATTTGTTCTTACGGCTTGGTCGTTTCTTACGAACTCACTTTTATTACTTTGTGGGCCATGGCGTGTGTAATGTTGACAGAGCGAGTGAAGCACTCTCGGGCTTCTGACACTTTCCCCTCTCGAAGAAGCTGCTTCCCTTTAAGAAGGTTGCTTTGTCGTCTCCTGAAAGGGAAAACACGACTAAATATAAAGAACCACCTATGGGCAGACTCAAGAAACAGTAATAAAACATGTAAAACAGCAGTTATAGTAACTTTGCTAGAATGGCATATCAGCCCAGACAAGAGTAAATGAGGTGGGCTCCTCCTCCTCCTCCTCCTCCTCCTCCTCCTCCTCCTCCTCCTCCTCCTCCTCCTCCTCCTCCTCCTCCTTTGGAGACTAGGTTTCATGTAGCTCAGGCTACCCTTACTCTCACTAAGTAGAAGATGAGCTAGAATTCCTAACCCGGGTTGGGGATTTAGCTCAGTGGTAGAGCGCTTGCCTAACAAGCACAAGGCCCTGGGTTGGGTCCCCAGCTCCAGAAAAAAAAAAAAAAAAAAAAAAAAAAAAAAAAATTCCTAACCCTTCTGCCTCTACGTCCCAACCACTGGGACCTCAGGCAGCATCACCAGTCTAGCTGAGCACATGATTAATAAAGTGTGCAAGTGGTGCAGCACAACTGATAGGAGATTCCCCACAGCCTTGTTTCACATCAAAAGATAACAGTTTTAACACGTGGTAACAATGTAACACAAACAGAACACTTGAGGGAACCAGTTGATGTACCATGGTATACACAAAATTAAGGCTTTAGAAATTTGGTATCATATGGCCGACAGCATCTGGCCTTCACACAGCTTAGCCAGATGTTAGGAGGAAGTCACTCACTCTCTTCGAGACCGCTCCACTTCCTTTTTAGAAGGTAGAGTACATCCGTCAAATACGAGAATCGGCTTGACCCCATAAGAAAGCAGCATATTAACAAACTTCATACAAAACCCTACATACCTACGTGAAAGAAAAGGAAAAAGCATTTGTGTGCTTTGAGTTTCTTAAACTTTTATATTATTATTATTACTATTATTATCTTGCTTTATTTAAGACCAGATAAAACAACTATGAAGGATTTTGTTTTTTGACACTAAATTTTCCAAAAGAAACAGAGTTAGATGGGTTCAAATCCCTCTGTGAATATTTAGAAGACATGTAGTAGTAGTCAGGAAGTTATTTGATTCTTAGGCCTTTCTCAACAGTAGATGAAAAGGTTTTGATATCCTTCGATCCTCACATTTTATTGTTGTTCCAAATACCTTTTATTCTTTCATTTAAAAGAAAATGGTTTGAAACATCTCAAATCTATTGGAAAGTTTTAAGACTACAACAAACACTTGACTCCTTCCACAACACCTTATCACACCCAAGAGATTTGACAGGATTATTTACCATAGGAAATTTTGTACACCCTGCCAAGAATGTCTCTCAGAACCAGAGATCTCTCGGTTAGTGTTGAACAACATGGTGCTCAGGGTATCTGGTTTTCACCGCAGTCCACGGCAATGTTTGAGCACTGCCAACATGCATCCAGAAGATGGGAAAGAGTCTGGATACGGAGCTCCTGAGGGAGGACACTAGTGCACCATGCCGTTACTGTTCCCAAATCCGGGATCTAATGGCACTTAAACTCTTCCTTCAAACCATAGGTACTCACTTCTGGGAACACATGCTGGGGACAGTGACAAGGACGCTGCACAGAGAAGAGTGGCTATAACGATTAAATATCAGAGCAGATGGGAACAAGCAAGGAATTGTAGAGCTTTAAAGCAAAAGTACTCTTCTCTCTAACTACAAAGCATAAAGCACCAGGCGCCACTCACTCATTTTACTTCTAAGTCAGCACACATCGATGTCAATCTTTACAGTGTTTATTCATAAGTGTTCATCATTAGCTTATCCCCAAATTCCAAAGTGGTGACCATTTCTGACTAACACTGCTATCCCACAGGAAGACAAAGTAAAGCAATTCATTGTACCAAATATGACTTCTAAGTTGTCAGGGGAAATTTAAATCCATAGTAGATATTAAGCATTTTAGTTTCACATACAGTTTCAAAAAAAAAAAAAAAAAAAGCACATCCAAAACTAGAAACTAAGTTTTGTTGGTTAAGGAACTATTCAAATATAGTCAGTTGTGGCTTGAATGAGAATGGTCTGAAAACAAAAATATATGGATCTGTACAAGGGGCAGGGTGTAGAAACAGCATGGTTTTATATATGAATACATGTGAACCTTCCTAAAATGAGGTCACAGAATTCAGACCGGATGTCACAGGACCGACTCTTTTTGGCCAGAACATATTGTACCTCTGCCTCTGCATGATTTTGCCAACAGAGAGTAGCAGTGTGCATACTGAAAACATTGTTATAAAGTTTATCTTAGAGGAAAAACAAAAGCTACTCTTGAGCAAAGAATAAAGGAGATTGTAGAAGAAGAGGTCTCTTGTGTCTGTTTGGAAGCTTGAGGACGGGAGGAAGAAAACCCCACTTTTAAAGATGGTATCCACCATTCAGCACATAATCCAAGATGAGGACACTAGATTCAGGCTTTAGCCAAAAGATCTGGATACCAGCAAGCCAGGCACAGAAGCTGCACTTTGGCTTTCAAAAAAGAGACAGGTCTGCTCCTGGCAGCACCCATATTCTACTTCAAAGGTGATAAGCATTGAAGAATCTATGGAATTTGCTTCAATTATTGCAAGCTGACACTTGGGGGGGGGGGATTTCCTTCCCTCAATTGAGTTCAGAATGCAGTCCAAAATGGACAAATGGGACACAGGGAAGTCAACTGCCAAGCTTTGCAAGAACAAGGTAGGCAAGTGTGCTCACAAAACATCTGTCAGATGAACCAGGTCAGAAGGCTGAATATGGATTCTCCAACGTTATAGAGACGGTTCTGGGGGACAGGCAGTCAGGCAGCCAGCTTTCTGTCATTTCTATAGTTGTGGAAGCTGCTTGCCGTACTTCCTGCACACTCGAGCAATATTTATTCCTTCTCAGGTCTCTGATGAGGTTGATGATTAGATAGTCATAGCCTCACAATTAAGCTTAAGTTGTTTAGAATTTAAGAAAACGTTTTTAGGTCTAAGAAGATGTTTTACGTTAGTAATACAAGTTATGATAGGTACAGAACTTTAAATTCACTGAGACAGGATAGATTATAAAATTCTTTCTCCAAAATTACCAGATACATATGGACCAGACTTTGTGAATGCAATTCTTACCTAATAGTTTTCATAATTGTTATAATGCATCACAGGAAGCTGGGCATTGGTGACCCAATGGGTAGGACTCCTCCTCCAGGAAGAGGAGCAGAGGTTCAAGGCCATCCTTGGCCATAGCAAATTTCTAGCCTGAAATACCTGGGACTGTCTCAAAACCAAAAAGCACATCTTTCTAGTCCTTAGAAAAACCGGTATACGTTCCAAACCTACCTATCCGTAGGTTCCCCTTTGGCTAGCTTTTCAGCACAAGCAATAGCTCCTTTGTGAAGCCAGCAGTAGGTGTCGACCGCCACTGCCTGTCCTCTGTACTTCTTCACATTGACGGGTTCAGAAGCTTCTTTGATGAACTGAAGTAACCCTTGAATCCCCATGGTGCCGCCGCATTAACTACACGATACAAAAGGAAGAAGGGGGAAACAGCACATTAAAGCAAGGCCTATCGACCAAAAAGCTCTAGAAAAAGAAATTCAGCCTGGAGTCTAGGACTGAAACTAACATGACCGGCCTTCTCCCCAGAACTTCTGTAGCTCGGCACTTCATCAACCACCAACACTAACCTGAACACCACCGGGGAGTTCCTTCGTGGCTACTCTTTCCAAAATACGTTCATACTTACAATCCCAACAGTGCTAGGCACTTGGAATTAGGCATTAAAACTTCCGAGTCTCTACTTTCAGAAGAATAGCATTATGAGCCTATACAGCTGCATGCTACGGTATCATACATTCACCCTATATTAAAGTTCAGTGAAGTTTGGAGAAAGACAGAGATTTCAACTGAAAAGCAACCAGAATTATGGGAACAGATCTGTCTGTGCTTTTATATGGCAGCAATCACACACCATGAGAATGGCTTACTCCAAACAATACTCTGGTAATTAGCCCTGGTGGCACCTAGGGGTAATTTCACCAGACTCACTGAAGGCTATACCTTTCAAAGCCACATGAAACAGCGTCTCTGTACAAAACAGCTTCAAACAACAGCAACAAAAAAACTTACAATCTCAGCAATTGCTTGACATTTCCCAATACAAGTAATTCTATCTAGGATCAGGTTATTTGTGTTGCTGTGTGTGTGTGTGTGTGTGTGTGTGTGTGTATGTAATGAGTGTGTGGGTTCACACATGCAGAGATCAGAGCAAGGCAGTGGGTGTCTTCCTCTATTGTTCTCTGTCTATCCCCTTGAGGCAGGGTGTTATTGAACCATCAAGGCCCAGTGAGTTCTTGGGATCAACAATCTATGCCTCCCAACCGCTGGGGTTACTAACAGGCAAAGGCGCACAGGATTTTGATTGGGGGTTGGGGAGCAGGGCTGTCTAACTTGGGTCCTCATGCTTGCAAGAGGAAGGGATCTTACCCACTGCAATTATTCTTTATGTGTACGATGCACATGTGATGGAGTTTGAACGGGAGCATGTGAAAGGCAGTTCACATTGAGACAGTCCTTTAGTTGTTTGAGGCTAGAAGGGCCTTAAGCTGAGCTTCCTGGGATTTTCCACTGTTTGCCTCCCCTCTCTCAGCAATGTGGTCACAGGGGCAGGCACCTGATTCAACAGACCCGAGATCATGTTCTTAAAGACTACATATGGGAACAGAGGTGCCCTGTTGACCCGAGAATAAAGTGACAATGCTCTTGGCTAGCAGTCCTGACACTTCTGAGGTTCATTTACTTTTAAGGCCATCATGCCCATTAACTATGATTCCCTAGATGGGGGCATCAATTCTTAATTTCAGGCAATTTGGATGCAGGTGGGTCTGTGTAAAACCAGTTCACTACGTTTAAAAGACAGCGTCTCTAAAATGTGGTTTCGTGCACAATGAGGGAAAAAAGACATAATTACATTTCGTGAAATTTCCGTAAGTTCCTTCTAGGCCAAGTAAATCTCGAATAAATATTTCCTCTTTAGTATAGGGGTGACTGAGCGCCATGTGGCGCATCAACACCAGAAGGTCGCCGGTGGTACCCGAGGTAACAGCAGCAGCGGCTTCGCTTGTCTTCCGAATAAACAGGCATGGCCCGCAAGCCCATTCCAGGCGCCGTGGCTCCTCAAACCTGCATATGAAAGGACACATACAAAGAAAACTCGTTGCCAGATACTAGTGGAGGTAGGGACACTGGTCAGACCGCCTCTGCCGATATCGGGAGACCCGGCTGCTAAGGAAGTTGCGAGCCGGAGTCCACCGCGCGCTCTACGCTCACTTCCCGGGTCTCGCGCCGAGGGGCAGAGGACACATGGAGCGGAGCCGCGGGGACCCTACCGCCGCCCCGCAAGGCTCTCTCACCTGGGGTTCAGAACACCAGCGAGCTGCTGTAGCTGCAAGCGCAGCCATGAACCTTTCAATTTGCGCGGGATCGAGAGGACCCGCCCAGCGGACATGACGTCCATGGGCGTCCTGAGCCGCAGCCTCCACCTCCCGCTTTCCAGAACCCGACCTTCCTCTTATCTGGGTCCTGAGCCCTTCCTTGCAAGGTAGGAACTCCGCCGCCAATGGCCAATGCCAGCTCGAACTCGGTGAAGCTAGAACCGAAAGGTCCGCTTGTCCGTGAGGGGAGGGGGACGATAGTGAAGGGGCTGGAGAGAGAAGAGACCCGCGCCCCGGAAGTTGCGTTCTCGCCGGTGCTGCTGGGAGTTGTAGTTCTCCTTTGATCAAGACGTCGGATCCAGGAACATGTGCTCTAATGAGTGAATGCCCAACTTGGTTTCAAACTTGTTTTGTTGTTTTAAGCCTGGAAAAAGAGCCCGGCTCATTTGTTGGTGCCAGGCCAACCCCACAATCTTTCATCTCCGAAACGTCCTCACCTCTATGCAAATTGAAGTTGAGTTTTCTACAAGGCTTTCGTGTTGCAATAGTATGATTATAAGCTGCACTTACTTTACCCATTATCTGGCCTTATCCCTGGTACGAGTTGGGAAAATGTTATTTTTATAACTTAACAACTGAATGGCCTTATGGTTCACAGACATTAAACCTTGCATATTGTTGGCTGTCTTGGGTCACATTTCCTAATGTTATCAAGGAAAGAAAAACCCTCTGGTTTCACTTCCTCTTAATGGTCTTTTAAAAACGCACTATTTTTAGAAGTCACACAGCCAGACTGTACTTAATTTAATCTCTCACTGTCTTTGCCCCAGCAGACCCCTCTGATTGAAGAGTGTGATATTAAGAATCTTCCCGCCCATGTCCTTTGAATAAAGCTGTTCTCTCTCTTGCCCTCCATATGAAGGTACCATCTGCGATCCTCTCTGCCCTGTGGGTTCACCTTTAATATCCTTTTTTTTTTTTTTTTTTGGTTTTTTTTTTTCGGAGCTGGGGACCGAACCCAGGGCCTTGCGCTTCCTAGGCACGCGCTCTACCGCTGAGCTAAATCCCCAACCCCCACCTTTAATATCCTAACAACTGAGTGAATTAGTTATTACTGGGGAAAGGAACTCAAAAGACACACGTTGATATTTTCTGTTGGATTGCCTTTCTTTAGAATTATAAAACGCCAAACACCCATTAATATACAAATATTAGTCAACACATAGCAGCTAGTGCACCAGTAAAAGAGACCACTACCTGAGTGACCCTCCATATGTTCCCTCAACAAGTCCCTAGAGAATGCTCATGTCTGCAGCCCCGAGAGAGCTGGTCTTTGTTGAGGAGCTACGCCATCTAACTTTCCAAGTAAATCTTTTTCTTTGCCCAAACGGACTGCTTTTAAATCATTAGACTTTCTGAGTGAAGCAGTGAGTGTGGACTTACACTTATAGAAAATTCCCAGATCCGGCTAATGTCTTTTCTTTGTAATATAATACTGTGTTAAAAAAAAATGTGTATATATTCAACTTATGTAAAGTGCATATTTTTTAAATTTTTTATTTATTTTTATTGAATATTTTCTTTATTTGTATTTTGTTATTTTGTCCTTTTTTTTGTTGTTATTTTGTCTTTTTTTTTTTTTTTTTGGAGCTGAGGACCGAACCCAGGGCCTTGCACTCACTGAGCTAAATCCCCAACCCCTAAAATGCATATTTTAAATATGCCTATTTTATAACGCATAGAAGCAGAAGGATAGTCGTTTAACATGTCAAGAAATCTGCACATGTATGTGTATGAAGAAGGAAAAAAATGGGAGACGAGAATGGAAATATTGCTCTTACCCTGTCTTACTTCTCTCTTACTCTTTGTTCTTCTATGTTCTTGCCCCCTCTCCTCTCCCCTTCCCACATGTCCACGACCGGATGCTTTTCCTCTCTTCTTCTACTCTTCTCTTATTAAACCTCTCCACATGGGAAAAAAAAAGAATGGAAATATTGGGCTGAGAGATGGCTGAACAGTTTATAACTGGCTGCCTTTCCAGAGTACCTGGGTTCAGTTCCCAAAATCCGCATGGTGACTCACAGCTGTCTATAACTTCAGTTCCCAGGGGTCTGATCCCTCTTCTGGTCCACCAGGGACCAGACATCCATGAGGTTTATAGACATACATGCAGGCAAAACACCCATACACACAAAATAATAATTTAAAGAAAGCAGGGCATCCTGGGGCTGGAGAAATGTCTCAGTAGTTAAGGAGGAACAGAATTTGATTCCAGCACCAACAATGGATGGCTCACAACCACCTATAACTCCAGCTCCAGGGGATCTGACTCTTTTGGCTTCTGTGAACACCCACCCAGATACTCTCTCTCACACACACAAACACACACACACACACTTAAAAATAGGATAATTTATTTTATAAAGCAGGATATCCTAACACAGGCTTGCAACTCTAGCACTGAGAAGACTAAGGCAGCAGCAGCGTGAGTTTGAGGTCATCCTGAGCTGTATAGTGAGACCTTGTTCAGAAAAGAGGCCTTAACAACCTAATGGAAGAGGATGGACAGAGAACTAGGAGGGATCTGCAAAATCAATGTAAATAAGGAACAAATGCACCTCTCTATTTCCTGGTATCCACTTAGGTTGACTTCTTAGCATTCATAGAAGTAAAATGTAAGAGGAGATTGTGTTTATACCACTCATACACTGAAAATAGTTTTGCCAAATATCTTGGATTTGGAGGGAATACCAAAAAGCATTCTCCTAAAGTGCTGGTGGTTCAAACAGGCAATCCTTGCCTGCAAGACAATGTGGAAGTGCATGCAAAGGACGTAAAAGGAAAAGATGATAAAACTTTTTAATTCTGCAATTAGTCTTCAAGAGATTTATCCTAAGAAGATTGCCATTTCAGAGGATAAAGATGTAAGTGTGTCCTTCGTTTACAGTAAAAACAGAGAGATAAAATATTCAACAGCAGGTGGAAAGTTAAATCAGTCTGGCCCACTTACAGTGAAAGAATGTAGAGTATGGCATTAATGCTTAAGAATGCTCAGGAAGGGGGTTGGGGATTTAGCTCAGTGGTAGAGCGCTTGCCTAGCAAGCACAAGGCCCTGGGTTCGGTCCTCAGCTCCGAAAAAAAAAAAAAAATGCTCAGGAAGTCATGCTTAAAGAAGCACCACCACACATTTCACATGAACTGTACACCAAAACTTATCAAAACAAGTTCATATACATTAAAAACAGATAAAATGGGCTGGAGGGATGGCTCAGTGGTTAAGAACACTGGCTGCTCTTCCAGAGGTCCTTGAGTTCAATTCCCAGCAACCACATGGTGGCTCACAACCATCTGTAATGGGATCCATGCCCTCTTGTGTGTCTAAAGACAGCTACAATGTAGTCATATATACTAAATAAATAAACAATTAAAAATTTTAAAACAACAACAACCAAAAAAATCAGATAAAATAAGGAGTTAATAGTTAATATTTCTAAATAGTTGTATGGCAGATTTTCCTTTTATTCCTTCTCCATATATTTGTGCTTTTTAATTAGGCAGTTAATTAATATACTGTATGTGTGTGTGCTTGCTTCTCTCTGTGTATCTTTCCTTCCCCACATCCCCCCGTGTGTGTGTGTGTGTGTGTGTGTGTGTGTGTGTGTGTGTGTTGGTCAGAGAACAGCTAACCAAGTCAGTTCTCTCTTTCCACTATGTAGATTCTGGGGATTGAACTCCGGCCTTGAGGCTTGGTGGCAAGTATACATAGCCCCTGAGCCATCTAGTCAGCCCACAGAAAATATTTGAGTTCTACTATAATTAGAAAATAGATATTCGTCTAGAGGTCAGTAGACATCTTGACCTGTGATGGATTAGTGACATGAGAAGGAAGGACATGACATTTGTTCCAAGTGTCGTCCTGCCTCAGATGACAATAGTAATTGCTGGTTGTGTCTCTGCAGAAACTGTTCTTTAATAGCCAGAGCTTTATGGAATACTCAGGAGGAAAATATAAAATAAAATATAGAGGTGGGCAGAGTCACTACTGCCACTGCTGGATGATTTCTAAGGAGCTATGGCGTGCAAGATGACAGGAACAGACTGTTCTGTCCTGAAAGGTCATCCCAAAATAAGGCATTGATGACAGAGACTTGAGCACCTTTTCAAGCATGAAGGTGTATAACAGAAGCTATAGTCTCTACCCCAGGGGTGATTTCTAAGTAGTTCTCACTGTTTCTAGGAATCTCTGTACAGCATTTCACCAGTGCAATTTACAGATACTCCTGGGTAGCCAGCATTTAAGTCATTCTATCATCTGAAGAGCTAGTGAGGATGGGATTGCAAAGATAAAATGTCACAGAGGAAAAAGCATTTCTGTGTTGTCCAAACTCAGAAATGTTTAAATACGTTAGAGATTCCATACTGCCTTGTAGGAATCGTGGAAAATCTAATCAGGTGCCTAACAGACACACTGTGTGGACAGTAATTTAGTCTCCAAAGTACAGCAATAGCTCGGTGTGGAAAGATTAGCATTGCTGGTGTGTAAAGCAAAGGAAAACAACTCGGAAACAACCCAGATAGCTAACAGACTCAGACTCAATTCTGGGGAAAAAAGGGAGGTTATCTGACCCAGCAGTGGCCTAGGGTCCTACCAAGGACACTGGGCATCATAAAGACACAGATGAGCAACGCCATGCCACAGAAGAAAAAGAGATTGCTGACAGGAGGGAGGTAATGTGGGGGATGTGGAAGTCAACCTCATGAAGGCAAAAGTGGGATGGAGAGCGAGGCACCTTGAAGAGTCCTGATCTCCCTTACATGGCATTAGATCTAGGATGGCTGCTCCCTCATGGAAGTCTTAACAGGTCTCTCTCTCTCTCTCTCTCTCTCTCTCTCTCTCTCTCTCTCTCTCTCTCTCTCTCTCTCTCTCTCTCTCTGTGTGTCTCTGTCTCTCTCCCTCTCTCTGTCTCTCTCTCTCTGTCTCTCTCTCTCTCTCTCTCTCTCTCTGTCTCTCTCTCTCTCTGTCTCTCTCTCTCTCTGTCTCTGTGTGTCTCTGTCTCTCTCTCTCTCTCTCTCTCTCTCCCTCTCTCTCTCTCTCTCTCTCTGTCTCTCTCTCTCCCTCTCTCTCTCTCTGTCTCTGTCTCTCTGTCTCTGTCTGTCTCTCTCTCTGTCTGTCTGTCTCTCTCTCTGTGTCTCTGTCTCTCTCTCCCTCTCTCTCTGTGTCTCTGTCTCTCTCTCTCTGCCTCTCTCTCTGTCTCTGTCTCTCTGTCTCTGTCTGTCTCTCTGTCTCTGTCTGTCTCTCTGTCTCTGTCTGTCTGCCTCTCTCTCTCTCTCTCTCTCTCTCTCTCTCTCTCTCACACACACACACACACACACACCCCTCATCCCCCACTACTGAATTACCTCATCAGGTAGGGTTTTCCTTGGAGCAAGGTGACGTGGCGGTATGGTGAGATATGATTGGCCAGGGATATAGGGGCTTGGGATTGGCTTAAACACTATATAAGCTTATGCACTGCACAATAAACTCAGATCTGCATCCTGATGCTAGTCTCTGGAGTCTGATTCCCTGGATTTGTCATGTGACTCCATTGTCTTTCAGCCTCCCATTCTAGGTCCTAATCCCACAAGGGAAAAAGAATAAGGAAGTATGGCTGGACACTGTGTGAGGGGTCCTTCCTTCCCTGCATTGGATTAAACCCTAATCATCCAAAGTCAGGAGAATCGAGATGAGAAATATGCATCTCCTCTTCCAACTGAGGCACAAAGGTTCCCGGAGGCCAGTGTGTTTCATAAAAATGTGTTTTCTCGAAGATTGTTTCTGAAAATACATGTATCGGCAGCAACAAGCTATTATGACTTAGGAAAAAAAAATTGAAAGCTAAATGAGACAAACGCTTTAAAAAAAATTCAGTTAATATGGGAAGTTGGCTCACCATAAAAGAGCCTAGAAAAAGAGCAGAGAAATGCTGTCTGGTGTTCAGATGAAAAGATGGCCCATAACTCAGGCCTGTGACTCCCCTGTCTCAAGATTGTTGGAGTCAAATGTGATGGTGGCCTTGAGTGATGTGGTTGACCCCGGAAATGATCAGGACTGTAAGGCATAGTGGCTCTCAGAAACATCCAGATCCTTGGAATAGGATCACCCCACCCTTCAATCTGCTCTCTGCCTCATTCCTCAAGCATTAATAAGGATTTTCCATCTACCAGACTATTGGATTGTTCACCTGGAGAGCCTTCCTGTGAAACGCAATCCTCAGGGTTTCCAAAAAATGCCATCCATGTTCAGACATGACTTTATGCACAGCAAACAAAAGAGAAATTTAATGTAAAATGGCAAGTTTCTCTCTTGGTTCCAGATATATGAAGAAAGAGCAGCAACACATATTTTTAAGGTAGATGAACTATGACAAAACATCATAAAAGATAAAAGGATGAAATCAATATCAAGTCTTAATGATATTACTTATTCCCTTTTATCAATCTACACCAACACTCTGGAGAGAGGACCGAACTGCTGAAGAAGTTGAGGGTGTTTTTTTCTTTTTTTAGAACGGTGGTCGGCTTCAGCCGTAGGCATTTATTGACTCATGATTCTGGAGGCCGGAAGCCCAACATCGGGGTGTCAGGAGGGTTGGTTTTTCCTGGTGCTGCCATGAGAGGTCTGTTTGCTCTTTGCTCCTGACTTGCACAGGCAGAAAGGTGAGGATGTACCTTAGTGGTAGGGTATTTGCCAAGCTTGAAGGAAGCCCTGGGGGTCCAAGAGCCAGCGCAGCATAAAAAGGAGAAGCATGGTGTGCACGCCTGTAGTCTTAGCACCCAGGAGTCGGAGGCAGGAGGATCAGAAGTCCAAGGTCACTGTGTAAGCCATATTGGGTTTGAGGCCATCCTGGGTTACATGAGGAGTCCCTGTCATAAAATAAAAGAAAAAGAATAATAGCTGGAACCTACAGACATATAAACCCAAACATGCATATGTAATCACGAAAGAACAGTAGAAAGACTGGCCCCAGATGTCTTAGTGCAAATACTTATTAGATTTTGAATGGCAGGACTGAGGCGTGTGTTTATCCTCTGCTCTGGAAATAGCACTGCTGGCTGAGTAAGTCCCCCAGAGGCAGAAAGGCCAATAACTGGACAGAAATTCATTATGGTGTCATTCTGAGAACAGCTGCTGCATACCGATCCTGGCACTCAGCGCCCTGCCCGGTGATCAATGTGACTCCTTCGTGCCTAGGAGCCTCTCCATCTTGCATTTCTCCTCACTAAGCATTCAGCTACTGGTTGTCCCACTCAACGCTGTTGATGTATCGATGTTTGTTTCATGGTTCCAGGTTATGTTTCACTGAGGTTTCAATAGCAGGGTCCCTTCTGGCTATCTACTGAATGAATGTCCTTCATCATCTTCCCTCCTTGGAGCTCTTACTCTGATAGCCCATCGCAGCTCTTCCATTAAATTCAAGAGAGCTGTCTGTCTAATATTACCTAGGACGGAGTCCAAAGCTCACCAGGAAAACGAACGGCACTCCTTCAACGTCAGCATGTGTGTATTAACGTTGACACACCAAGATGTATGAATTCCCCTGAGCTGAGACAGAGCCCTACCATCATGGAATCGTTAGAAACATGTCTGCCGCTCCGGGTGCTTTCCCAGCTGGAACATTGCATTGTTATTAAGGATCTCACCAAGGATGAAGAATTGGACAGTGGTTTGGAGGGAGTTTGTTCCCCAAAGGACTCGTGTTGGTCTGCAACATGACCGTAACAAAACATTGTGGAGTCTCTAAGAAGTGGAGCTTATTTCTCTGCCTCTGAGGTAATCAGGCCATCTGTGGTGCTGCTTAAGGAAGGGACTTGTGGGATGCCCACTGGTCCTGAAAGAGTTGTCACAAAAGGGAAAGGCTGGCCCCTCCCTGCTCTCTGGCCTCCTGAGGTCTCACCATATGGCCTGTTCCTCTAGCATGCGTTTCCACTATCGTGCCATTGGCCATGCTGTAATGCAGCCAGTCCTTCACCAAAGGCGACTGGACCATGGCACCATAGTCCTGGATACCCAGAACAGTATGTTAAATGAGGTTCTGTTCTTTGCAAGTCATCCCTCCTTGGATATTTTGTCTCAGTGATGGAAAATGGACAAGGCACTTGGATATGACCCCGGACGACCTGCACCATTTACTTATGTTGACTTGTTGGAAAAAGAATTTTGAAGGCCAGAGTCAGAAAGCACAGAAGTATTATGGATGGTATTTCTAATCTGGAAATAAATAACTCATATCCGTCAATAATAGAAAGAGTGAATTGTAATACACTTACATAATGGAGTGCTGTGTAGGAATGTAAAGAGGAAATTTAAAGGTTCTCTAAATAATATGGGTATATTTTCAAAAACAATTTTGAGGTAAAAAAGGTCAAATGCCAAGGTCTAAGGCCATAAAATCCTAATTCCATGGCCACTGTGCTGCTACCGACTGGATCTGAGTATTCCTCCTCCACTCCGGATGTTCCCCGTTTCCTAGGTAACTGGCTCCAGTTTATCATGGTGAAGAATACAGGCTCCTGGAATGAGGCAGGTCCAGCTTGTGTCACATTTTACTCACATCCAATAATAGCCTCAGACCATAACAACACCTATTTTGCCTGGCTTCGGTTTTTCTCTTGCAAAAGAGCCAATAATAATAATAAGACATGTTTCTCAGATTTGCCTTGAAAATCCCGTGAGGGAACATATGCTAAGCATAGTTCTAAATAAAAGTTGATTCTTTCCTTTTTTTTTTCTTCCCAAATCTTGTTTTTTTTTTTTTTAAAAAAAAAAACTTATAAAAGGATTTGGTTAACTGCTAACTTTGAAGAAGTTAATGTGGTCCCTTTGTGTCTCTGCCTCCGCATAGTGGCTACCCAAGGCACTGAGTGTAGAGCTGAAACACTGGCTTCCGGTCCCTTTGCACTCCAGCTGTGTCACCTGTAAAACTGGGACCAAAAATGCAGCAACACCAGAGGGCGCACGCGAGCATTAAATAAGTGTGACATTTGTATGACACAGAGACGGCTTCGCCATATGCCTTCTCAAAAATATATTTTTGGTGCCAGCCACATTAATTTTCAGAAATATCACTTGGTGTTAAGATGTTATGTAGTGATTCTATTTTCACAGTAGAAAAAAAAAAGGCTATTAAAATCATCTTCACAGTAAACGGTAAGAACCAACTCTTATTTCTTCCAAACCTTATATTCTACAGTGTTTGTATAATATTCACATAGATAATGTTTAGGTTAGTTCCCCTGAAAAAACACTCTTACAAGTAGCTAGCTTAGTCAAACATCTAAGCTCTGAAAATGCCGTGAATGTTTTATTTTACTTATTTTTGAGACGGTGCAGAGGCCAATGCTGATTCTCATCTCAATAGAATCACCTCAGAGGCGAGGCTCTGAACGCATCTGTAAGGGATTGTCTAGATTAATTTAACTAGAGATGGGGAATTCCACCTAAATTATGCGCGGCACCATCCTGTGGCCTCGGATCATGGTCAGAAGGAAAAGGAAATAGAGAGCGGAACACAGCATTCACTTCTGCTTCCTGCCATGGATATAGTGTGTTAGCATGCTTGGTTTACACAGTGCTGGGAATCAAACTCAAGGTCTTATGCCTGCTAAAGCAAGCACTCTAACAACTGAATTACACCCCCCAGCCCATCTGTGACTATTTTAGATGCAGGCTATTGACTAATTCAAATGTTTATTTATTCATCCTGTCAACATGGTCAACAGACAAATAATTAAAATATAAAATACGTCAAATTACTGTATGTATCATGGAGAAACATAAGCCAGAGAGTGGAAGATTTGGGTGACTCAAGCTAGGATTAGGATCTTCCAATTTAAAATGGCGTGGACAGCTAAGAGACTGACTCACCAAGAAGGAGCCCATTGACGAGGAAGGGCCCAAGGTAAGTAAAGGACATGCCAAGCGGGCATCTGTTTGAAGAGTAACCTCACAGGAAGGAATGGAAGCTGCAGAAGCCAAGCCGTGAACGTGTCCCAGAATGGCCGAGGCCAGCCTGGCTTCAGCACTACCGGAAGTTGCCGGAAGTCGGTATGGGACAGGGTGTTTCTTGGTTAAGTTTGTGACTCCTTCGCCAAAGAACGGAAGACCAGGGTTTATAAAGATTTGCAAAACCAAGGCGATAATTTTCTTGGCGCAAAGAGATAATGCAGGTTAAGGAGAGAGAAACTCCATCAAGATGGCAGCCATGAGGCTACTCAAGGGCCTGGTTATTTCTTGCCCCCTGTAGATGTCTCTGTAACGTTTCTATTTATAAAACATGCCTTTCTCATTTATTTGTAGTTATTTTCATGGTGGCTAAAGGTCCATGAATATGCGTCTGTTTCTAAGCAGTTCTGCCTCCACCGACCATGTATGTGTTCTTTAAAACCCACGCTTTCTTTTTGCTGTGAGTTCTGTATTTTGCCTATGGTCAGGACAAGTTTTACCCTTATTTTTAAAATTAAACGTATTTATGTACTTGTTTATGTATGTTTGTGGACGCCTGTGGAAGTCGTCTTTCTCCTGCCACTGTGTGGGTTCCTAGGATCAAACTCAGGTTGTCAGGCTTGGCAGCAAGCACCTTTCCCTGTTCACCCAGCTCACCAGTCGTTATCTTCCGTCTAAGGGCTGAACCAGCTACAACGTATCCGTCCACAGACACATTTTAGAATAAGTTTCTGTGGTTTCCCTGAAAGAAGACTTAAAAGTTTAAATGTTATTGTTTTGTAGTTGGGCGAATTTAGTTACTTTGGGGAATTTAGCATCTTTGTACAATTAAATCAACCCATTTAAAATCATGTGCATATGGAATCATCAGCTCTCTATACTTAAAATATCCCCCTCGCCCCACTTCCCTCGCCAGCAGACTGGGCATGCCAGGTTAGATCAGCTTTGATAATGTGTTGCTTTGCCTCTGTAGTTATTTTGTCTTTAAAATGTTCCTGGTTGGTTAATACTGATGCAGGAGAATGCTGTATTTTCAAGTGAACATTATGTACAGTAACTTGTGGGAAAAGATCGGTTCACACAGTTTGTTTATTTGTGAAAGCTCTTTATATATTAAGAATGCCCACTATTTATATGTCATGATTATTCTTCCCAGTTTGGAATTTTATCTTTTGTATTTTTTACCTTTTAACCCTTAAATTGACCAAAAGGTCAATTCTGTTGATAATAATCTGTGATTTCCTTCCATTCATAAATTTTGCATATTTGGGCTGAGAGATGGCTCAGTGGTTAAGAGCACTAACTGCTTTTCTAGAGGTCCTGAGTTCAAAATCCCAGCAACTGATTGGTAAGTCACAACCATCTGTAATGGGATCTGATGCCCCCTTCTGATGTGTCTGACAGCTACAGTGTATTCATATAAATAAAGTAAATAAATCTTTAAAATTTTTTGCATATTTGGCAAAATGTACTGCATTTTGTTTTGCTCTCTTCTGCCCTTGCAATTTATTTTCCCCAAACACAGAACGCCAGACTTGCCAAAGAACTGTGTTTTCACTCTTGATCCACTAGGGGCCAACACTCCATTGAAAAATTCTGCTGTGCTGTCCTGAAATTTGTATTTTTTTCTCTCTGAAGAAGAGAGAGGAGACAGGCTAAACAAACCTAGCAGAAAATTACCAATTTCCATTCAAATTAGATGGGTCCAAAATGAGTCAAATTAGATGTCAGAAGAGCCTAAACAAAATCCATAAGGTACTTTTGAAGGCAAGAAGTCCTGTAAGGAGCCAGTGTTGTTTTGAGATGGACAAAAATAAAGATACAAAATATAAATAGGATGACTTAAAGCTTTGTTAAAATTTAACTTAGAAGGAAAAAGGACTACAGAATAAACGTAACTCAGAATCCACACTAAGCCTCAGGGAATAGAGAAGAGGTAAAGAAGCAAGAACAGCTTTTCTTCCTTTCCCTTTTCTCTGCCACGCCAGATGTGGGACTAACCTGCTCCTACATCCCGCAGGATTCTCGCACAACTTACCGAGGAGAAAACAATTTTCAAACCCCAAGCAACCCAAAACAAGAGGGGGTGGCTTCAATTCAGTGAGCCTTGTAGACAAGGCTGCTCCCGAGGGACTGAGCTAGCCCCAAGCTGTGGATAGAAGGTGATTTTTCTCTGAATCCTATTAACATTCTCAAAATCGTATTTATCACATGAAAGGAGACAACGGGGGAGCGGGGAGAGGGAGGGAAGGGAAGAACTTGATCAGACCAATTGGCAAGGCCACAATTCTCTTATTTGTGAAAACCAAAACATCAGCTTTTTTTTTTTTTTTTTTTTTAAGAGTCCCTTACGTATAGATGACTTCTTATATTTAGGTCTGGTGTGAAGGGATCAAACAGCCCCCACGCAAACTGCTATAAAAAGCAAGGACTGTGGTTACAAAGGTGCACATGTCAGCTTGGGACTTGGCTTCTGAATACCCTTCTTAAGTAGGACAAGTACGTCATATCAGATATGAGAACTCATTCCATAAAAGGATTTATTTTTACATCAATTAAAATAAACGTATAGGCTGGGGAATGTAGCTCAGTTAAGCAGGGTGCCTTCCCAGCATGCAGGAAGTCCTGGGTTTAATCTCCAGCACAGCACAGATCACAACTGGAGGCTACACCTATAATCCTAGCAGTCAGGAGGTAGAGGCAGGAGGATCGGAGCTTCAAGGTCACCAGGTATTTAGAGTGAACAGAAGCCTAAGCTAGAGACCCTGACTAAAAAACAAACAAACAAGTGATAACAAATGTGTGCAAATAACACATCTTGATCATCTATACCCCAGCTTCTCTTTACTACTACCCTGGGCACCGTAACTCTCTCTTCTCACCTCCCCATACAGGAATAATCTTTAAAACTAAACTAAAATATGTCATGAATGTGGCCAATAGAATAAGAAAGTATTTTCAAATTAATTCCCTCTTTTGCAGCTTTTGATTTAGTACCTGCAAATGCCCACAAGAAAGAATGCATTTAAAATATTCAGCCATATCATAAATTGCCTCATAAGATTAATTTACTTAATTCTCAAATAAACTTTATCTTTTTAAAAAAATTATTTTTATTTCATGTGCATCAGTGCTTTGTCGGAATGTATGTCTGTGTGAGGGTGTTGAATCTTCTGGAACTGCAGTTACAGACAGTTGTGAGCTGCCATGTGGGTGCTGGGAATTGAAGCTGGGTCCTCTGGAAGAGCAGCCAGTGTTCTTAGCTAAGCCATCTCTCTAGATCCCATAAAGCACAAAAAGTGATTTTCTTCTGTTTAAGAATCAGGCTGGGGCAGGAGGGTCACTGGGAGCTTGGAAGAAGTCTCAGCTACTTACTAAGTGGGCTCTGGGCTGGCCTCAGTTTGGGCTACTGAATTCCAGACTTGCCTTCACTTCACTCTGGGTTACTAAGTGAGACCCTCAAGTGTGTGTGTGTGTGTGTGTGTGTGTGTGTGTGTGTGTGTGTGTTTGACATAAAGTCTTCCATTAAATGAACATCCAGGACTGACTTATCTCCTCTCCTATTGGAAGGCATTTGTCTCATTTTTCAGTCAGTGCTGGTTACAAAACCCAAAATGAAAGCTAAGCCCACCAATCAGTTCTGCAGATTTATATGTCTTATTTGGAGTGTCATTTTAGAACGGATACCTAAAGAGAAATTGACAGATGAAAAAGGTATCATTTTAGTTGAGTTTCCTTTTCTATAACAAAACATAATAACCAAAAACAATTTGGGGAGGAAAGGGTTTATTTCACTTACACTGCCTTTAACAGCCAGTCAGAAAGGGAAGTCAGGTAAGAACTCAAGCCAGGCAGGAACCTGAAGGCAGGAGTTGACGCAGAGGCCATGGAGAGGTGCTGGTCACTGTCTTGCTTCCCATAACTTGTTTGGCCTGGGGTGGTACTGTGTTCAATGGGCTGCATCCTCCGCTATCAGACCAATCTCCCTTATGAATATTGATATAAAGATACTCAATAAAATTCTTGCAAACTGAATCCAAGAACTCATCAAAATGATCATCCATCATGGCAAGTAGGCTTCATCCCAGGGATGCAGGGATGGTTCAATATATGGAAATTCATCAACGTAATCCACTATATAAACAAACTAAAAGAAAAAAACCCACATGATAATTTCATTAGGTGCTGAGAAAGCATTTGACAAAATTCAATACCACTTCATGATAAAAGTCCTGGAAAGATCAGGAATTCAAGGCCCATACTTAAACATAGTAAAAGCAATATACAGCAAATGATTAGCCAACATCAAACTAAATGGAGAGAAACTTGAAGCAATCCCACTAAAATCAGGGACTAGACAAGGCTGCTCACTTTCTCCTTACTTAGTCCATATAGTACTCGAAGTCCTAGCCAGAGCAATCAGACAATGAAAGGAGGTCAAATAGATACAAATTGGAAAGAAAGAAGTCAAAATATCACTATTTGCAGATGATATGATAGTATACTTAACTGACCCCAAAAGTTCCACCAGAGAACTACTAAGCCTGATAAACAACTTCAGCAAAGTGGCTGGGTATAAAATTAACTCAAACAAATCAGTAGTCTTCTTCTACCCAAAGGATAAATGACTGAGAAAGAAATTAGGGAAACGATACCCTTCACAATAATCACAAATAACATAAAATACCTTAGTGTGACTCTAACCAAACAAGTGAAAGATCTGTATGACAAGAACTTCAAATCTCTGAAGAAAGAAATTGAAGATCTCAGAAGATGGAAAGACCTCCCATGCTCATGGATTGGCAGGATTAATATAGTAAAAATAGCCATTTTGTCAAAAGCAATCTACAGATTCAATGAAATCTCCATCAAAATTCCAACCTAATTCTTCATAGAATAGGGGCTTATCTCTGGGAAATCAGGAAAGGGAATAACATTTGAAATGTAAATTAAAAAATCCAATAAAAGAAAAAGAAAAACAGAAAAGAGAAAATGTCCCTCAGTCTTGCCTATAGCTCCATCTTTTGAAGGCCTTTTCTCAACTGAGGTTCTTCCCTCTCAGATGACTGTAGTTTGTATAAAGCTGACCTAAAACTAGCCGGCACAGGTATGGATATTTTGATATGCCAAGAATATTGCACTTGTGTGGATGGTACCAATGTATAGTTTCACCAAAGGGGTTCTTTCCCACCGTGTTCCTTCCAAGATTGACTTTTTATCAAATATTTTGTTCTTTCCCAAACTGATGGGTTAAAAAATACTTACCGTGATTTCATTTTATGTTTACTTAATTAAGATAAGAGTTTTGTTTCAAACTTTTAGCTTTAAAGTGATGTGGAGAGAGATGAATAGGAAGGGACCCAATGCTTGGCGAAGCGTCTAGTGCAGTTGGATAACTTTAAGGATGTTTAGTAAATCTTTGCTGTATGCATCCTTTACTACATACCTTTCCATTGCCAGGGCCAGGTGGTTTAAATGTTCAATTGGTTGACATTTGCAGCTCGCACCCTTTGTGCTGGGCTCTCCTGGGCTGGAGCTGCTGACGGAGCCATCCATCTAGACTGCCAGTCATTATGACAGCAGGGCTACTTCGAACTCTGTGGACACCTTGAGGAAACTCTATACCAGCTATAAGAAATACCAGCTTCCTTCCACATCCCAAACAATCTCCCTTTTATTTTTTTAGAAACTATTCAGAACTTAGAGCATAGACAGGGAGAAGAGGTGGGAAAGGAGGAGGGGGTGGAGGAGAGAGGAAGAGAATTTATCAGAAAAAAAAAAAGTACTGACATCTTGACAGCCATATACATAAGCAGAGCGTAAATGAAAGGGTATGAACGTCAATGTCTGGTCAGCCTTTTGCGTTTTGGCATCTCTATTGACCTTTCTAATGGGATCCTCCAAATTGCAGCAGACACGGTCAAACCCCATGATGCATTGCTAAGACTGCCGTAGGGGCAACTGGTGCAGAGCCCCTCTCTACCCTTCCTGGGGCAGGCGACTTCTGCTCGTGGGACAGTCATTCCGGTCTGTTTCTTATCCCTCCCTAGCTGATGACAGAAGAACTGTCACAGACAGACTCTTAGAAAGGGGAGGTGGGAGGTGGGAGGTCACCTCTGGACCCCACTGAACCTGACTTGGGGATGGACTGGCTGTCGGTATTATCAGGGTGGCCAGGGCTGTGGGGCTCCCTGTCTCTTCCCCACTGAGAAGAATCATCTCTTCTTGCAGGCTGTGTGGGCTCTCCCTCTCCTCCCGGGTGCTCCTCCATTGCTTGGCTTACTTGAAGTTGGCATTGTGCACTGGCAGGCAGCCTGCTCCTTCCCTTGACAAAGAGCGTTTTTGTATTCGATTCATAGCCTGCTTCTGAGTTTATTTTTATACTTAAAAAAAAAATTGGGTACCAAATATGTCCAAATGCATTCCATGTGCATTCAAACATTTCTCTTAAGCCAATGACATCGCCAGACCTTTTTAATTCATTTCACATAGGTAAACAGATGGCTGATGAGAGGGACAGGAAGAAAAGAATAGAAATTGGCCAGTTAAAGAATCTTCACTTCATAAGTGGGCTTGCACAGTAATTGCTCAGACTGGCTCTTGTCATTTCGTCAAGAAGTGAAGACAGTACGTGTAAGTGGAACTCGCCTTTTCAGACGGTGTGCGTACTGTGATGCATTTCGTCACCTCTCACTGATGGGAGTTTGGCTTGTTTGCTAAAATGTATTACATTGGGGCTGATGGTAGAGCAGTACAGAATACCCCTTAGGCTCCGAGCCCTAAGTTTACTCTCCACACCACTTCAAGACACTGCCCAATGAGCTCCTTTTAGTTCATGGTTTATTGTCAGAGTTGAGAACAAGAACAGAAACAACAGCATCTGAGCTCCAGCCAGATCAGCATCTGAACTCTAGGTGGACCAGCATCCGAGCTCCAGCTAGAACAAGAAGTATTCTAATTAGAGCAGAAGCCATCATGTGTCAACCAGGGTCAGGGAAGAACTGAGGTGATGACAGTCATCATTTTGATGGACTTAACATTAAAAGCCACAAGAGCAGGGTTGGAGAGATGGCTCAGAGGTCAAGAATGCAGTCTGCTCTTCCAAGCATCCTGAGTTCAATTCCCAGCAACTACATGGTGGCCCAGAACCATCTATAATGAGATCTAGCGCCCTTTTCATGCTGGTAGAATGAGATTTTATATATATAATCTCACAAGTAAAAAAAAAAAAAAAAAAAAAAAAAAGCCAAAAGCAGTCAGGTTTATAACTTCGAGTAGTTAACACCGGAACAAGCGGGAGAACACTAACTACTAACTACTTTTATCACCCACTACACTGATAGCGATACTATCACTAACAGCATTTTATAAACATTTTCACTGTCATGGGGCCAGAACCATCTAACCTTGTCCAGATAAATTTGAGAGTGAGTTAGATGAGAGCTATCCTTATTTACCTAATTTGTTTTAGACTAACTGGGGGAATGAAGTGAAGCAATTTCTTGTCTAAAAACCAGCCTATTTATTTCTTTTATTAGATTTTTTTTTAAAAATTATTCTCTTCTCATACACATCCTGATCCAACTTTTCCCTCCCTCCTCTTCTCTCAGCCTCCCCCCTCCCATCCACTCCTTCTCTTCAGAAAATGTCAGGCTTCCCAAGGATATCAACCAAATATGGCATGTCAAGTTGCAATAAGACTGGGCACCTCGACTCATATTGAGAAAAATATCCCATTTCTAAGAAAATAGGTTTGTGCCTCTCAGGGAAGCAAAGGGACAAAAAGAACCACCAATTTATTTGCCCCTTAAAATTTTCTTATCCGTTTCTCCCTAGCTCTTCTTTTTAAAAAATAATATTTACTCTGTGTGTGTGTGTGTGTGTGTGTGTATGTGTGGTGTGTGTGTATGTGTGGTGTGTGTGTATGTGTGTGTGTGACATGCTTGTTTAAACACCACAGATGTGCCTGGTGCATCTGAAATCTGTAGAAGGCATTACTATTAGGTCTTCCAGGACTGGATGATTGGGAATCACCATGTGATGCTGGGAATCAAACCCAGGTACCCTATAAGAGCAGCTAGAGCACTTAACTACTGAGCCGTCTCTGCAGCCCAGTTTCCCCAACTCTTCTGTCTTACCCCCTTTTCCCTAGGGTCACTTCCTAAACCACCATACCCATTTCATTCAAATTTATATTAAAGGATTCCAGAAACAGATTGGGCTAAGACAGATTATGGAGAGAATACAAATTCCCCAAGGAAACAAAAACAAAATAGACTCAACTTTATAAGTCATTAGGAAATTGGAAAGTAATACAACCAAACGGAAATCTGAATAGGTGTTTTAATGGGAAGTTATACACTCCCAAGTGGTTTCTCATTTCTTATTTGTAACTGATAGAAAATTAATCCAATCAATAACCTTCAGAATATCTTATAATCCATATAATTCAGACTTTTGCAATACTGAAATGTTAATGTTATACTAAGAAAAACAGCAGAAAATACTTGGTGTGGTGGGTTTCAGTCTAGACTGTCCTAAAGTATTTAAGGTTTTACTTCCAGACTGGTAGAAACAGTAGCAGGTGGGGCCTCAAGGGAGGTCTTTCAGTCACTGGAGAATAACCCTAAAGGTGTCCATGGAAAATTACTCTTTCTCTTTCCCCGCACCTCTGTGTTGTGAGTGGTTGTCCTCCCATGAACTGTGATGTCCTACCACAAGTCCAGCCCATCTGTGAACTATAACTTCCCAACTGTGAGTTGAGACAAGTTTACTACCTCAGGTCCTCCTCACGTTAACGGATGATGAACCTACCTGGTTCTTTTCTTTTTTTTTAATTCTTCTCTCACACATTACATCCTGACCATAGTTTGTTTCCCTCCCGCCCTCCACTCTTCCCAGCACCCCCACGATCTCCCATCTCCCCCAGATCCACTCCTCTTCCATTTCCCTTCAGAAAAGAGCAGGCCTTTCAGAGATATCAACCGATATGGCATAACAAGTTACAGTAGGATTAGACACAAACCCTCATACCAAGACCAGACAATGCAACCCAGTAGGAGGAAAAGGGCCCCAAGAGAAGGCAAGAGACAGAGACACTCCCTGATCCCAGTGTTAGGAGTTCAACAAGAACAAGCTATACAATCTTAACGTATATTCAGAGGACCTAGCTCAGACCTATTCAGAGTCCATGATTGTCAATTCAGTCTCCGTGATCCCCTATGAGCCCTGCTTAGTTGATTCATGTTATGATCATGGCGTCGTCAACCCCTCTGGCTCCTACAATCCTTCCCCTTCTCTTCCAAGCACACCTGATTCTTATAACAAGATGTCCCGGAATAGCAGAATGATGTAAAAGTGTATTTCGAATCATCTGCTAGATCAAAGCAGGAGAGACAGCATAGGCAAAGTATCAAGGTGGAATTTCAGCGGCAGGTAGAAAGAGCCTCAGGAAATGGGGCTGAGAAGTGAGGAGTTGGAATTGGAGCCTGAAGGCATAGGCTCCAGAGACCGGATTCTCTCAGGAGTTTCAGGCAACCTTTTCTTCTCTTCGTCATTACAGCAGACACAGTAGTGTTCCTCTGACTCTGCCGCAAGGCTGTTACAAGGTACAGTGGATAAAAAATGCTAACCAAACGCTGTAAAAGTAGGAGCTCGGCCTCCAAGGATAGAATTGCCTCTCACTGAGAAAACTTAAACACTGGAAAAGAAACATCAGTTGATTGTAGTTTTAAACATCCTGTGTAAATGTTCTCCCACACCCCCTTTTCTGGAATGCTCCTTTACTCTTATTCTGCTTCTTCCAGTAGGTCGCATCCTACTTCTCAGCTCACATTCTAAAATCCTGGTACCACCTAATCACCACCAGCTCCAGGAAGGAAACGCACAGTGTGGACCTGTGACTGTTGTTTTCCTCCTTAATGTATCCTTTGATGCTACTTTTCTGGGCTGTTTGCCAGACCAAATGTTCGTGCTGCCATCATAGTGGCCTCTGGGAAGATGGGAAGTATCCTTTCCCCTTCTCTATTAATCTCTGACACCATTTCTCATCGGGGGAGGTGTCTCTCTGTGTCCCAGGCTGTCTCTGAACTTCCAGGCATCCTACGTGAGGCCCCCAAGTGCTAACACTACAAGTGGGAACCAGCTTACCATCGTTTTCTTTAGTCTTATGACTCCCGTGTTTTTTAGACACTTTAGACCAGCCTCTCTTCCTTTCGACTTGGTCTTTGGAATCCAGGCAGTGTGTTTTTTCTATCAGTCTAAGGAGGAACCCAGAGAGCCTGGCTCTCTGGGGCTTCATTGGTAAACAATCGGAGCAACACTCGATGTGCATCCTTAAAAATCTTCCCCCCACAGCCTTCCTAGGCTTTTTGAACCTGAAATGTCTTGGCTCCTCTTTCATCAGTTTAGCAGCTGGCCAATGCCGGTCACAATGCTGGGTCTAAACGACTAGTTCCCAGTAGCCCTAAAAGAATTGTTTTGGCTTTGGAACTAGGAATGAGCTCCAAGGTACCAAGTCCTTTATTCATCCCTGAATCTGGGCCCACAAGCAGACAGAGGCCTCTAAAGCATCAGAGATCCCCCTCTTTGATGGGTCTTCAGCCCTTCACAACCCTTGAGGAATGGCTTAGTTATTTTGGAGACCAAGTAACTGAATGAGGAAGCCAGAGAGCCAGCTGCCTTTTTATATTTTTTCCCCAGTTGTATGTCTAAACCATCTGTGGTGGTCTGAATGAAAACTCTCCCCATAGACTCATGGGAATGGCACTATTGGGAGGTATGTCCTTGTTGGAGTAGGTGTGCTCTTGTTGGAGGAAGTGTGTCACTGGGGGTGGGGCTTGGTGGTTTCAAATGTTCAAGCCCAGTGTCTCCCTCCTGCTGCCTGCTGGTCTGGATATAGAAGTCTCAGCTCCTTCTCCCCCACCATGTCTTCTTGGATGCCACCGTGATTCCCACCGTAACAATAATGTAGTAAACACCAATTAAATATTTTTCCTTTATAAGAGGTAACATGATCTTGATGTCTCTTTACAGCGATAGAAATCTTAACTAAGACACCATCTCACTATAGCCCCAAGCCACATGTCTCTTACTATGTAGCTCAGGCTGGTCTTGAACTAGTGACTGTTCTAAAATCCCAGCCTCAACAGCTGTAATAACAGGCATGCACCACCCTTTCCAACTCCATTTTGACTTTCCCCATACACCTCAGTGACTGATTATGCATTTCTTCGCTTAGACAAAGAAGTCACAATTATTTCCTAAAGAGATATTGGAATGTAAACAACAATAAGATTTCTGAAGGACTGTCCCCTCTCCTGACCAGTCCTATGCTTAGCTCTCCCTCTAAGAAACTTTACACCCTCTGACTTAGATTCTCTTGGGTTTGCTTGGAAGGGAACCAGGACCCCTGAGAGATAGGATGCTCTCTCCAGGCAGACAGCTACCTGGTTGAGTTTTGCTTCTGCTTTCCGAAACACACCTGAAGCTGCCCTGACCATTAGTAAAGCCCCAGGATTCTTAAGTGGTGATAGAAAACGCACGTTACCAATCAACCAGCATGGTTTTATTTTCCTTTTTGCCACTGTAAACAGTAGCTGAAATGTCACAGCTGACACAGATGAAAGCTTGTCAACAACTAAGCCTCGAGACCAAGAACTGTTTGCCTTCCCCGTTAGGTTCATTGTGTTTATTTGGTAAAGGGCAGCATGGAATGAAAGACAAAGAAAGGCAGACAGCCGAAAATTATGTGAGACGCGACCTCTGTAAGACAAGAACATGGCAGGATGACTGACTAGGTGAAGAGAAGTTGAGAAATATAAAAGAATATTTATATGTAAGTAGGCATGGCATGAATATTTGTATTTTCCTAAGTAGCTTCCCATTGACTGCATAATCCTCACAGACCTCCATGGCATAAGTGTTAACCGCAGTTGTTATATTGTAAATGAATTAACTCATGCACAAAGGCATGGCCAACTTTCCCTGGACCATTTATCTATGAAACGAAGATCCGAACCCAGTTCAGGTGACTGCATAGCCCATCTTCTTTGCCACAAAGTCTAGATTTAGCTCTCTGAGCTGTGAGGAATGGGAGTTTAAGAAGTTTCTCTGAGGACTCAGTGCCACTCAAGGACAGGGATCTGGTATGCTTGTGTGCAGGGGTGCCTCGTGTGATCTCCTGAGTCCAGTACATGCTGACAATGGTTTCTCAGCTCTGGAATGGATTTAGAACTGAATTTAACCGGCAACTTGAATAGAGGATAAGGACTGTGTTACTTGAATTATTTTGTAGACAACATCCAGTCTGTCCCAAGGCCCAGGTGAATTTGAACCTTTTTTCTACAACTTTAACTTTTGACTCAGTCTTCCAAGTGACGGCATTTAGTATGCCAGATCATGCTGCTGCTGCCTTCAAGGGCACAGACAGTAAAACAACGGAAGTCCAAGTGACCACTCCAGCAGGCCACTTCCTCCGACGCGTCCGCTATTTATAACTGTCCTCATTAGAGAAATCTTTTGTTCCATGTGGTCAGAACCCTTTTTATCTGTCCCTTCCCGAGTCTCTGGTGTCCTTTATTCATCAATGATTAAGTCAGTATTGCTTGTTCCAAGTGAGGAACTGAAACATAGAAATCGAATTTCCTAGCTGAGCAATGTGTCAGAGTCATCGTGTGTGTGTGCCCGAGCAAACCATAAACTCATTCACGGTGCCCTGATATCACAAGACTTTTCGAGGACCATCAGGGGCTTGCGGCTCCTTTCTGTCCATTGAGAATTTTTATTAGCACCTGCGTCTGTGCTTCCCTATGATTTTTTTTTTCATTTCTTGTAAGAAACAGGTCTAAAGGCAGATACTCTTTTTAAACATCAAATGTAGTCTTCAAAGATGTTGCCATAATAAGAACAGTAATGCAGATGGCTTGTAGCTATAAAGCCCATTTTTAACTGAGACACCATCTTGTATTAATAATATAAAAGTAGGGACCGGTAATAGAATCATGAACCCCCCTTAGCCAGACTCTTTCGTCTCTTCTTCGGGACATCTAAACCCTGCCAATTCTTTAACATCTATTTTCTTTCTGCTTTAGAATAGGGTGTGTATCTCCTGTAAACGCTGGGGACGGTCTTTACTCAGATTACCAAGCCCAGCTTCCTTCTCTCGGAGGCCCATGCCCATGATGCCTGCCACTCACATGAAGAGGTGTTCACCTGTCAGGATGGGAGAGGCTCTGTGCTGTGTCACCTGCACTGGTCTCCTTTGCTGTTCCTCCAACACTCTGTTACTCCGACGTGCTGCTGGCCCCTAGGTGATACGTACCTAAAGGGCAGAGGTCAGTTTAATTTCCGGGGAATCTCTATTTTTCTGCAATAGTTACCTGCACAAATTCATATCCCATTTCATCCTGTATCCAGTACTTTATATGTCTGGCTAAAAAGTTGCTGTCTCTGGCTAGAGAGATGGCTCAGTGGTTAAGAGCCCTGACTGCTCTCCCAGAGGTCGTGAGTTCCATTCCCAGAAACCACATGGTGGCTCACAACCATCTGTAATGGGACCTGATGCCCTCTTCTGGTGTGTTTGAAGACAGTGACCATGTACTCATATACAGAGAATAAATAAATCTTAAAAAAGGTTGCTGTCGCGAATAAATACATGAACATGGACTACCCATGGATAGGTAACTAACATTTTGGGGTGCCAATAGTGTAAAACTATCAGGGAGATAGGAAGGAAATGCCAGACATTTCCCTCCTATCCAAATGCCCTCCCTCCCTCTTTCCATTCCTCTTTCCCTTCTTCCTTTCTTCTTTTCTTTTCCCATGAAGATTGAACTTTAGACCCTATATAGTCTAGGCAAGTGTTTTACTGATAGTTATTCCTTAGCATGTTTTCTCTGAAGTACTTCTATATTAAAAGAGAACACAATTCATACAATATACAACAACTTCTTTACAAAATGAATATACTCACCCTGCACTTATACAAAACTTAGCCGCATAAATAGAGCCTGTTTGATTGATAACCAAGTGACTGAACCTTGGGTCACATTTCCTTCTGAATGTGTGGAATTCCAGCCAAGTTTCTGCTGACATCTAGCAAAAGTTATAGTTATCCTCTCCCCACACGTATACACAGATGGTGTAAGCGTAGTGGGTAGCATATGCCTTCCGTGTTAATCTCTAACAAAATTCAGGAGGTTCATTCATTATGAAGAATACTGCAATATGCCTTTCAAGGCAATGAAAACCATGGGTGGGATCTCAGACTCTTTTCTATTCTACTTAATCTAGGGATCTTGCTAATTGCAGTCAGACTTGAGTTTTCCTCTTGTGCTTTCCTAATGTTTGCTCTTATCTTTCAAGAGAACTCTTTTCTTTGTGCATGTGTATGTGTATGTGTGCTCATGTGTGTGGGTGTGGGTGTGTCGTGGGATGTATGTGGAGGTCAGAGGACAGTGTTGGTTGCTGGTCCTCACCGTCTACCTTGTATGGGACAGGGTCTCTTGTTCTGTGCATTGGACAGCCGACTGAGGAGCCTTCAGGGATGCTCCTGACTCTGCCATAGGTGTGTGCAGTTATAGATGTGTACCGCTGCATCTGGATTATGTAATTACAGATGTGTACCCCTGCATCTGGATTATGTAATTAGAGATGTGTACCCCTGCATCTGGATTATGTAATACAGATGTGTACCCCTGCATCTGGATTATGTAATTAGAGATGTGTACCGCTGCACAGATGTGTACCCCTGCATCTGGATTATGTAATTACAGATGTGTACCGCTGCATCTGGATTATGTAATTACAGATGTGTACCCCTGCATCTGGATTATGTAATTACAGATGTGTACCCCTGCATCTGGATTATGTAATTACAGATGTGTACCCCTGCATCTGTGTATTATTATGTAATTACAGATGTGTACCCCTGCATCTGGATTATTTAATTACAGATGTGTACCCCTGCATCTGGATTATGTAATTAGAGATGTGTACCCCTGCATCTGGATTATGTAATTGCAGATGTGTATTACTGCATCTGGCTGCATGTGGGTTCTAGGGATCCCAACTCAGGTCCTCATGTTTGCATGGCCTTACCGACTGAGCGATCTCCCCAGCCAGAACTTAAAACCTTTTAAAAAGTGTATGTGGGTGGTTTTGCCTGCATGTGTATCTCTGTAACATGTGTGTGCCTGGTGTCCACAGAAGCCAGAAGAGGGTGTCAGATCCTGGGTGTCTCTAAATGTCCCGGAACTGGACTCACGGATGATTCTGAGTCCCCATTCGGATGCAAGGAAGCGAATCCAAGTTCTTTGGAAAGGCAGCCGGTGTTCTTAACCTCTGAGTCATCCCCTCAGCCTCAGAAAATTTTCTTTTTGTCCCTAAGACAAGGTCATGCCATATAGCTGAGACGAGGCTTCAATTCTCAAGTCTGTGTTCTTGACTCAGCCTCCCAAGTGTAGTGACTGAGTTTTTAATTGTTCTCTCTCTCTCTCTCTCTCTCTCTCTCTCTCTCTCTCTATCTCTATCTCTATCTCTATCTCTCTCCAGCACTTATTGCTATCTAGCACCTGAGCTTCCTGGGAATCTCTGTTGAGGAGACTCTTTCATTGAGATGAAGGCTGTCTATCACCTTTACCACCGTCCCAAGTTAAAGGGAGAACAGAAATCATCAACTTTATCTCATTTCCCCCTGCCACCTTATTTCTTGTTTTGGCAAAGTCATTTGAAGGAGTGGCCATGACTCCTTGACCCCTGACCACTTCTGCAGTCTCCCGTTCTATCCTTGAACAGTTTGCATCTGCCCCAATTACTCCAGGTTTTAGCCTATCACATTCCTCTTGATTTCTCAGAACCCGCAGTCCAGATGAAGACATAGAACTCTCAGCTCTTCTTGTACCATGCCTGCCTGGATGCTGCCATGTTCCTGCCTTGATGACGATAACGGACTGAACCTCTGAACCTGTAAGCCAGCCCCAATTAAATGTTGCCTTTATAAGAGTTGCCTTGGTCATGGTGTCTGTTCACAGCAGTAAAACCCTAACTAAGACAGAAGTTGGTACCAGGGACTGGGGTATTGCTGGGATAGACCTGACTATGCTTTTGTTTGGAAGAATCTGAATTTTTGTGACTTTGGATTTGGAAAGTAGTGGAACGCTTTAAATGGGACTTAATGGGCTATTCTAGTAGGAATATGGAAGACTTTGTTACTGAGAATGATTTGAATTGTGCGGACCTGGCCCAGGAGATTTCAGTGGAGAATTTCGATATCTGGCCTAGAGACTGTTTGTGTAGTATTTTGGTGAAGAATGTGGCTACTTTTCCCCTTGTCTGAAGAGTTTGCCTGAGGCTAAGGTGAAGAGACTCAGATTAATTGCATTGATAAAGGAAGTCTCAAAAATGCCCACCATAGACTTTGTTCTCTAGTTAAGTCTCATGAAGAGCATTTTAAGCTAGCATAGCAAGCTGGGAAAGGAAAAATATAAAATTTATGGTTTGAATTTTAAAGGAACAACAGGAAGTGAAATGGAACTTAATCCTGTGTTCAGGGATATTAAATTGAATTAAGGGAGTAGTGACCTTGGGGCAAGATCCCATCCAGCTAAATTTAGATCCAGGCATGGTAGTACAAGCCTTTAATTCCAGGAGGCAAAGGCAAACAGATCTCTGGGTTCAAGGCCAGACTAGAAGAAAGCAAGTTTTAGGTGAAGAAAAACTTAAATCCAGACTTGGTGGACCACACCTTTAATCCCAGCCAGTGCTTAGCAGACAGGCATACAGATCTCTGAGTTCAAGGTCAATCTCCAGAGCAAGATTAAGGACAGCCAAGCTTAGTCAGTGAAGGAGTTGGAGAAGAGGAAGCTAGTGACAATGTAGTAGAACAAAAGGCCATGTTCACCTACTACAAGCAGCAGAACTCAGCAGCTTTGGCCATATGGCTCTGGCTTTAGAATCCAGAGAGGGGACTACTGGGGCAACTGATGCTGGTTAGCCAGAGCTAAGAAATGGTGATTAAGAAGAGACAGGCATCACTGAGATGATATCTTCTAGGAAGTGTTATTTTGAGGGGACAAAAGAAGCTGTGTTCCAGAGATAGCCAAGGTTGTACCTCATGCTGCAGCTGAACTTGTTAATGTGTAAGAGTCTCCCAGGTGGTAGTAGTTTGAAGGCGTGAAGGGGTCATGGAGAGCAACTGAGGCTTGGCACTGTGAGACGATATGGAAGACCATTGGTGAAGGTGCAGCCTCAGTAGCAGTTGATGGCCCAGGACTGAAGGGGTCATGCAAAGGATCTGAGGCTTGGCACCATGAATAGATCCTATGAGAGGCAATTGGTGAAGCCTAGTTGCAGCGGAAGATCCCAGCGTATTAGAGATGCCAGACCCATGCAATGATCCCCAAGAACAACAGCAGCAGTGAAGTGGATCAACCTGAGCTTAGAGTGCTACAGACGCAGAGCTGTCAGGCTTTCAGAGGAGCCCAGAAGAGCACGTGTGGATCCCACACATCGAAACAATAAACTGTAACATTGAAGATGCCAGAGCTGTGGGCTGGGGAGGAATGCTGCTAACAGAGAGTTGGACCAGCCCAGGAGAAAGAAGTTTATTGCAGTAAATAAAGATGAAAAAGGAGTTAGAGATCTGAAAAACTGCTATGACATCAGTCATGGAAATGCAATGTTTGGAGTTTGCCCATCTGGTTTCCTCTCTTGATTCGGGAATTACAGTTAAATGATTGGACGGATCTCAGAGGAGACTTTGAACTTTGGACTTTTGACGTTGTTGATATTACTGTAGACTATGGGGACTTTGGAAGTTGGACTAAATGTACCTTTAAAATTATGCTATGGCGGTTGGGGATTTAGTTCAGTGGTAGAGCGCTTGCCTAGCAAGCGCAAGGCCCTGGGTTCGCCTCGCTCCAAAAAAAAAAAAAAAAAAAAAGAAAAAAGAAAAAGAAAAAAGAAAAAAAAATTATGCTATGGCTAGATGTGGCCCCCATAAACTCATATGTTTGAATAAACCTATGGTGGCCAGGGAATGGAATGTGATGGTTTGTATATGCCTGGCCCAGGGAGTGGCATTATTGGGAGGTGTGGCCTTCTTGGAGTAGAGGTGTCCTTGTGGGTATGGGTTTTAATATCATTGTCCTAGCTGCCTGGGAGCCTGTATTCTGCTAGTACTCTTCAGATGAAAACGTAGAACTCAGCTCTTCCTGCACCATGACTGCCTGGATGCTGCCATGTTCCCGCCTTGATGATACTGGACTGAACCTCTGAACCTGTAAGCCAGCCCCCATTAAACATTGTCTTTATAAGGGTTGCCTTGGTCACGGCGTCTGTTCACAGGAGTAAAACCCTAACTAAGACAAGTTCTCTCCTTCCACCTTTCTGTGGGTTCCAGGGCTTCAGGTTTGCAGCACAGATAGCTGCGAAGCCAGCTTGCTCACCCAAGAATGTATACCTCCCTCTGCCCCACTTCTTAAGACTATCACAGAGATGTCTTCCTCGGTCATGAGCACGATAAAACGGAATCGAATAGGAGAGTGTTGAAGATATTTCTCACTATACTCAGTCAGTCAGCATACACTGCTGTGACTGAGCAAGAGCAAGCCATTGTATTCAACACAGTCGGTGAATCAAATGAGGGAAAAATGTGATTTCTCTCTTTTAAGGGCGTCCGTATTCTGACTCACTCAGAACCTGATCACATTGTACATGGTGACTGGAGTCAGTGCTCGCACCTTAAACTCGTCTGCACATCGCCATCACCCTGGTCTCTACAATAATAATTCTTCTCACTGTGACAGTGAAACTGGAGTATAAGCGAGTGGGCCTGGGAACCTATATTGCCTTCTGAACAGCAACAACAAAACAATGAAATTTCCCAATAAGATCCAGGATTTAATTTTGTCTGTCCTTCCCTGAATCAGAGGAGTATGTCAATGCTCCTGATACGGCTTACACTCAGGTCACTGTCACTCAGTGCCTGGTTTTATTTCACCGCCCACTCCCTTACTTTTTATAATATTTCAGTGTTCCTCACACTATGCCCAGCATTCAGTGGGTATTACGTAATATTCATAATATTTCAATTTCAGGATTAGCGTAACCATGTTCCCTTCCCACCGGCATCCATTCACAAACCTGAACCCAAATCATTCCAGCGTGGAAATCAGATAAAGCACACGAGGGAAAAGACAGAGTTCTCATTTAGGATAAAGACGTTTTTCCTTTTCCCTGGGTTTCAATTTTAAACTAAACATTCCCGAAAATCGTCTCACCAAACATGGAGACCTCAACATGGCTTTTTAGTTCTAAAGCCAGAAACTTCCTACTGGCCAGAGGGCTATCCCAGGAAAAGATGATAAAGAAACTAAGAGGGAGTCTGAGAGCAAAGTGTGGGCTCTTTGAGCCTTTTGAGCTGCAGCCACTCTGTGTAGACACAGGCTTTTCAGGATGGTGAAACCGCTCTTCATGATACAGTGATGATGGATACAGGGAACGTTCAATGTAACACTCCATGGTTGCTGGTGTTTAGAATCAGCATGGAAACAAACCTCTGGGCATGTTGGTGAAGTACTTTCTAGATTGGCTTCAGGAGGTGGGAAGACCAACCATAAATGTAGGGGGCATTGTACAGTGGGTTGAGGTCTTGGGCTGGGTCGAAAGGAGAAGGAAAAGAGGTTGAGCCACAGTGTTCCTTGCTCTCTGCTTTCTGTCTCATATTCAGCGAGGCCAGTGGTGTTAAGATCCTGCCATCACACCGTCCCCACCGTGATGGACCGTAGCCTCAAACCATGAGCTTAGACACCCTTTCCTTCCTCCGGCTCTTCATCAGGGATTGTGCTTCAGCAAGGAGAACAGTAATGGATGTAACAATGGGCTCTGAGGGGTGAGTCACATACATTCATGGGCTGTGACAAGCTTCTCTCTAGGGATGGCAGGGAGACTGTTAATGTGTCAGAGCAGGTGGAATTCAGGGAAAAAAAATCCTCTGCAGCTTTTCTGCTCAGTTTTGTTGTGAATCTAAAAATACTAAAAATCACACACACACCCATACACACACACTCATGTTCTCACATACATATTCACACATAACTCACACAATGCATGTATACCACGTACTTACATACACACTCACAAACATACACAGGCACACACACAATTCTCTCTCTCTCTCTCTCACACACACATACACACACACACACACAGACACACACAGACACACACAGACACACCAGATGTTTACCACAAAAGGACTGCATTAACCTTACAAAAAATACATATGATACAAAAGTGTAAAAGAAAATGAAGTAGAAAATCTGGAAAAGGGGAACATTTGTGGGAGAATATAAAGAACAACCGTTCTCTGAAACAGTTGTGAGGCACTACAGGTGATTACACACCTGCAACCCCAGCACGTATGGAGTTTGAGGCAGAACATCATGAGTTCAAGGTCAGCTTGGGCAACTTAGCAAGACCCTTTCTTAAGAAATGAAAATATCAAACGGTTGCTGGGGGAAGAAAACATAGCTCAATCAAATATTCTAGGTGTCAGAGGGAGGAGGGAGCAATCTGTAGGCAGAAGTATTACAGTGTCAGTAGATCAAAGCTGATTGGTTTTGTGGAGCAAGCATGGCTTTTCCTAACCCCGAGGAGACTTGAGGGAACATGTCCTCTTGAGTAAGAGAGTCTGTGTGTTGGGATGATCACCCATCGTTGTGTCTCTGGAGTAAGTGAAGCACGGGGTCCTCTTTGTTCTTTTGTCAGTGACCTTCAGTTTAGGTCCAACAAAGGCAAAGCCAAAGAATTACCCAACTTGGAAGTCTGAATGCCCAGATTTCAAAGTGCATGATGTAAATTGTCAACTGCTCTGCTAATAGGCAAAAGGAGAGACCATTCAGGTTACACTAGCAATATTATAGACAGTCACAGCATGATTTTAAAATGCAAGGACTAGCTTGCTTTATATTGTACAAAAGAACACCTTGATTTAGTCCTTCTGGCCCTGGGCTCTAAGCTTTCCTGCAAGAAAGAAGCGGTGATGATTACCAAAGGCACTCTCTGTATCAGGGAGGTAGCTGAGGCATCAAACCCGAAGACCCGGGCTGGAGAGATGGCTTAGCGGTTAAAAGCACTGACTGCTCGTCCTGAGTTCAAATCCCAGCAACCACATAGTGGCTCACAACCATCTTTAATGAGGTCTGATGCCCTCTTCTAATGTGTCTGAAATATATATAATAAATACATATATATATAATAAATACTTATTTATAATAAATATATATAATAAATAAATAAACCTTTAAAAAGTAAAACCCAAAGATCCCACAGTTTGTGTTTTTCTATGTGCCATTTGACGACCCATTTGTTTACAGATAACAAAAGGCTCCTTGAAGGGTTGACTGAACTGTGTTCCTCTTCTACTTGGCCTAAGTAAGAGACAGTTACTAGGGGTCGGTTACTAGGGGTGGCGGGGCTGCTGAATAGAAAGATTACAACCTGCCTTATTTGTCCTTTTCTTTCTTCTGCTTTTACTCAACACCAGGACATTGGAAATGAACCATTTAGTGAAGGACAAATTGTTTCTTCTCTAGTTGCTTTCACTGGTGTGTGGTAGCTAGAAGACAAAACTACCTCAGCTCGTACTGAGCAGCCACCGCATACCGTGTCCATGGTATCACATCAGCAGATCACTGGATAGCTTTCGAGACATGGTAGTCAAATAGAGGAGAGGACACCCCAATTTTCCAGATATGAAAAAACGTCCAGGATTGGGATATTAAATAACGTCTCAGATGTTAGACAGGTTGTAACTTGCCACAAGAAGGACTCTTAAGGGGTTGGGGATTTGGCTCAGTGGTACAGCGCTTGCCTAGAAAGCGCAAGGCCCTGGGTTCGGTCCCCAGCTCCAAAAAAAAAAACCAAAAAAAAAAAAACAAAAAAAAAAACAAAAAAGAAGGACTCTTATATTTTTGTTTTCAGTGCTGGAGAGATGGCTCAGCAGCTAAGAGCACTGCTGCTCTCCCAGAAGTTCAATTCCCAGCACCCACATGGCAGCTCACAACTGTAACTCCAGTTCCAGGGGATCTGACATCTTCACCCAGTCACACCTGCAGGCAAAACATCAATGCTCATACAATGAATAAATCACTAAAATGTTTTCATATGCATTCACTGAGCATGGCACTGTGTTCTATAAGTACATTTTCTTACAAGTATATATATTTTTCCTTGTGAATATCTCCCATATACCCCATATTCTCCTTTCCTACCCCCTTATCTCCCTGTTAGTTTCATCTGTCACCTACAAAAGCTTCAAGTATCATGAAATATATGCATATATATCCTTTTATGATATATGGAAGAAATATTTGATATTGATGTGCATGTGATACGTTGACATGGAGTCTTTTGAGTAAATGCCCAGGAAAGGTGGGGATGGGGCCATAAGGTAGACTTTACCTTAACTTTAACTTTTAACTTCCACTTTCAACTTGTGGAATCTTCTCCAGGCTGACTTCCACAGTGCAGGATGAACTCTCCCCAGAAATTCAATTCCAGTCTCTTTGCTTGTCTCACTGCTTGCTTGATACATTTGTAAAGCTGTCATCCAGCAAATATTTATGGATGCCACTCTGCCAAGCACATCACTAGATCTGGAAGATTCCGAGCGTGATCTAAGCAGAGCTTTGACTCTGATCCAATTACCTTCCATAGAAGAAAAGGCAGCCAAAGGCAGAGGTGGCCGGTGAAGGGTGTCCTTTAGAAGGGGGAAGGGGCTCCCTTGTAAGCATATTTTTTGGGCAGAGATCTAAAGAGAAGTGGGGAAGTTCCATGAGGAAATGCTTCTCACATATGCTGACCAAAATGAATGGCTCTCTCTCTTTGAGACTTGTGTTTGAGGGTGTGTTGCGGTCTACATATTTTGGGTATTTTTTTTTTTTTGGATCATGTAAAAATAGTCATCAGTGATTATTATCACATTGGTAATTATTATGAAGTGTTCTCAGCTTGGTGGGAGTAAAATCTGCTAGACTGGAATAAATTTAATTATGTCCTCAAATGTGACAAGATAAGGCAAAAAATATCCTGGCCACTGAGAAGAGGGTGGGTGGGTTTGGCCTGGAAACTGGAATGACTCGAATCACAGATGGGATTTCAGGATGCTATAGGATAAAGATAGCCAGCATCATGGCTGGTATTTGTATCCTCCGCGGCGTTTATTCTGATAGCTCAATTCAATAAGCCTGTATAAAGTATAAAATTGCCTTACCCTCAAAAAAGTTTGTAGCTTAGTGCTCGCTGACTGTCTATCATGTCTGTTTGTCTGTCTGTCTGCCTGTCTATCACCCCTACCTCTGTGTGTGTGTGTACGTGTGTATATGTGTGTGGTATATACATGTGTTCTCTCTCTCTCTCTCTCTCTTTCTGTGAGTGTGTGAGTGTGTGTGTGTGTGTGGGTGTGTGAGTGTGTGCGCGTGTGTGGGTGTGTGTGAGGGTGACTGTGTGTGTGTGAGTGTGTGTGGAGTGTGTGTGTGTGTGTGTGTGTGTGTGTGTGTGTGTGTGTGTGTGTGTGTGTGTATAGGTGTTTGGCCAGAGGTTGATGTTAGATGTCCTCCTCTACTGCCTTCCATCTTTGATTTTTGAGACAGTGTCTCTTACTGAACCTAGAGCTCTCCAATTTAGCAACACTGGGTGGTCACTGTGGTGATTTGGATAGGTATGCCCTCCCCACGGCCCCCCAAATTAGTGCATAGGGAGTGACATTATTAGTCCAACAATGTCTTCTTCATACGGAGGAGCTGAGAACTTTTGACTGCTCAGTCCTTGAGGCCGGATACCTCAACAGTTGTAGAACCACTGGTCTGTGGTCCATACTGGGTAGCCAGGTAAGAGAGTTCTGATCTGACCAAAGGATGGTTGTACCAGGGCCAGCAACTGTGACATCAAGAAAAATGATAAATGCACCCAGGAGGTGAAGGTGAGGAGGCTCAATGCAACCGTTTGCCCTTGGCTCTCTTCATTCACTGGAATAAATAGCTTTGTAGAAGGGTCTTCCTGGTCATTACCTTAGGAGATTAAAAATAACCATGCTCATCCTTGTTGAAACATAATTCCATGTACCTCACCCTTCTGCTGCTTTAACAAATTAACAGAATCGTAAGGGTTGAAAACACTGGAGGGCTGGAGACACAGCTCAGTGGTTAAGAGCACTGACTGCTCTTCCGGAGGTCCTGAGTTCAATTCCCAGCAAACACATGGTGGTTTACAATCATCTATAATGGAATTTGGTGCCCTCTTCTGGTGTGCCTGAGATAGCTACAGTGTACTCATATAAATAAAATAAAAAAAAATCTTAAAAGAAAATAAAGCACTAATTATCTTAAAAGTTTTTCAGGTCAGAAGTTTAGAGTGAGTATTATGGGGATAAAAGCAAAATGGCAGCAGAGCTCATTCCTCCCAGTGGGTTCAGGAAGCATCTACATTCGTGCTTTTCAAGCTTCAGAGGGATGGGGGATGTGGAGGTCAACCTTGTGAAGGAAAAAGTGGGATGGAGAGCGAGGCACCACAGACTCCTGTGACTCCTTGAAGAGTCCTGATCTGCCGTACATGACATTGGATCTAAGATGGACCCTGGAAGACCAGTGAGACAGAACAAAGGAACCAAGGCCAGGATGGTAGCTGCTTCCCCCAAAGTCCTAACAGGTGACAAGGCCCTTACCCCTTCTCAGTTGCCTCATCAAGCAGGGCTTTCATTGAAACACAGTGACTGTGCAGGAAGATATGATTGGCCAAGGATTTGCAATTGGCTCAAACATTGTATATAAATTTATGCACTGTGAAGTAAACTCCGATCTGTACTCTAATGCTGGTCTCCAGAGTTTGGTTTCCTGGATTCATTCTGTGACTCTATCACCTCTCACCCCCATCCTTGGTCCTGTTCCCAGACAGGGGAACCCCATATCTCTTGTACTTACAACCCCATCATTCACCCTTGAAGCATCTCCCTGCAGCATCTGCGTCTGAGATCAGATCTCTTGCTGCTATTGACTTAGAAGTTGTCTCTCTCACATGAACCTTTGTGATTAAGTTGGGCTCACCTAGATAATCTTCCTGTCTCAGAGACCTTTAATCCTATCCAAGAAGTACGACATTATATAACATATCAATAGTCTGTGGACTGAGGTATGGAAATATTTGGGAAAATAATTCTGTATATCCTTCATAGTGTTACTTTAAAGGCATGCTGTATTTAGTTGGTAAGTAAAATCTAAATAATTTTGATACTTTTCTTATTTATTGATGCAAGAGGACACACTATGAATGTGAATGCCAACAATATCAGTAAGGATGGTGATAAGAACAGCATACCTTTAGTTGTGTTGTTTAGTGATGAGGCATTGAGCACTCTCATGTAAATTAACACGCTAATTCTCACTACAACCATAAAAGCCAGTGGTCATTCAAATGACAAGGTGGGTGAAATGCCACCTGACATTTTCATCCTGTCCTCAATTCAGTCCCACTTAGGATGCTGCTGAGGAACAAGGAGGCATCACTACAATCCCTTTGCATGGTGCTATGATTCTACCGTGAGTTCTACTGACCTCAACATTACTCATCTGGGGCCCTACATGTCACCCTCTTGTCTCATCTCTGTTCCCAGCTTTCTTCATCTTGGCTTGTCCTATCACCCTGTTTTATTTCCTAGTCCTTTTTTACCAAGCTTGCAGGAATGTTCATTCCACTGTAAACACTCCCTTTTCTTAAAACAATCATACATGTATTAGTCATGGTTTTACTGCTGTGAAACACTGTGACCAAAGCAACTCTTGTAAAGAAAACATTTAACTGGGACTGGCTTACAGACTCAGAGGTTCAGTCCATTATCATCAAGGCAGGAGTGTAGCAGCATCCAGGCAGGCACGTGCAGGAAGAGCTGAGAGTTCTACATCTTCATCTGAAGGCTGCTAGCAGAAAACTGGCTTCCAGGCAGCTAGGAGGAGGGTCTTAAAGCCCACACCAACTGACACAACTACTCCGTGAAGATCACACACACTCCAACAGGGCCATACCTTCTAATAGTGCTACTCCCTGAGCCAAGCATGTCTAAACCATCACAGTAGATCAGATGTAGATGAGGACACATTCCAGGTTCTGTCTCTTTTGTCCTTTCAGAGATCTTTCTCTATTACCCTCATATGAAATGGTCTTTGAGTCTCTGTTTTCTTGCTGCATCACCTTTTTCCCTCCTAGTCATGCTGTCTCCTGGACTTTAGCACTTGTTCACGTTGGCCGTCAACATCTGGCTCAGGGCATTTTGGTATAACATTGTGGACAAATAATTGATCTTAGAACACTAGAGCTTCTTGATCTCAGTTTTAATGAACTTCAACTTCAGAAACTGTTACTGAAGACAGTTAGTAATCTTTTCACTGTGGTCATTGCCCATGCTTTGTAACTACTTAGGGTTGGTTCATGTCTATAGTCTTAAGTTTCATGAGCTCACTCTGTCCATAACCTGTGACTTTTTTTTTTTTTGAGACAATGTCTCTTCTTATGTCCTCAACTTTGTATTCCTCTTGCTCCAACCTCCTGAGTGGTGAGATTAGAGCCATGGACTTCCATACCTACTTGTCAATCTCTCTCCTCCCCCCGACTTTCTTATGTTGTTTCTTTCTTTTCTTTCTTTTCTTTCTTTCTTTCTTTCTTTCTTTCTTCTTCTTTCTTTTCTTTTTTCTTCCTTCCTTCCTTCCTTCCTCCCTCTCTCTCTCTTTCTCTCCTCCCTCCTCCTCCTCCCTCCCTCTCTCTCTCTCCTCCTCCCTCCCTCTCCTCTCTCCTCTCCTTATGTTCCTCCCTCCTTCCTTATGTTCTCTCTCTCTCTCTCTCTCTCTCTCTCTCTCTCTCTCTCTCTCTTCCCCCCCCCTCCCCCCATAAATTTATTTATTTTTTGACAGACTCAGACTTCATGCAGACTTCAAATTCACTTGAATTTGGGATTTAAGGATGATCTTGATTCCAGGAATGTGCCATTACTTCGAACTTCAAGCTTTCCTCTTGCTTTCCAATGCACCTTGGACAATAATAGCAGGTAGTTCATGGCCACTCATTACCCTTGATGGTCAATATTATTCTTGGTTCACTGTCTTTCCTAACAGCTTATGTCCATAAAGTCACTGCTCCTTATTCTTCAGATTTGTTTTGCATAATCCTCTGGAAGATTGCAAGCCTCTCATCTCTGCAAGAGCCTTAGAGAAAACCCAGTGACTGTAGCCAGGAGCCATTCTTGTAGCTATTACAAATTCTTGTTCCTTAAAAATCAACAAGACCTGTAATGCTATATGAGTCCATTATATCTAGATAAAGCTCTGCATATAGATTTCTTCCACCTTTGATGAATATGCAGGTTTCCTCATTACTATTAAAACAACTACCAAAACTCTGCCACTACTTTACTTGGGATTCTACTAAGAGGATCTTTCATGGTGTGGACTTTGGAGTCAAATAGATGTGGGTAAAATTTTCAGCTCCTCTGCTTTCTACAGAGGTGATTTTGGAGAAAATTATTTATAGAGGAACTTTAATCCAACAACACATCTACTCTGGTTGAAATACAAACAAGCCTTTAATCCCAGGAAACAGACAAGTAGGTCTCCAAGTTTGAGACCAGCCTGGTACAGAGCAAGTTCCAAGTACAGAAAAGCTTAGGCCCAGGTGTGGTGGCACATGCCTTTAATCCTAGCACTCAGGGATCAATGAGAGGTAGTGTGGTGGATTTGAGTTCATGGAATTTGGAGGCAGATTTTACTGGGACAGTTTACAGAGACTGGTTGCAGGGAGAACAAGCTTGACACAGGTGAAGACAAAATGAGACAGAGAATGAGAAGGAGCCAGAAGATTAGAGCAGATTGCTCGAGTTAGTTTGAGGTCAAGCAGCACAATTCACCCAGAAGTTGAGAGAAGTCAGCTTGAATCAGTCAGCTTAGAGAAGAGTTTGGGACAAAACATCTGAGTTGAACCAGCCAGCCAGAGTTCAGTAAGAGCTAGAAAAGGTGAGCTTATTCAGCAGTAAGTCTCAGAGGCTGAAAACATTATAGGCTTAGATTAGATTGCAAGGAGACTAGAGTTTCCAGGACTAGGCCTAGGTTAGCAGACACAGTAAGCCTCAGAGATGACAATTGTATCGGGGAAATAAAAGTAATATTTACATTACGTTATCTAACTGAACCTCTGTTTTCTTGTATACAAGAGGAGATAACACTATCATTGAATAAATGTATACCTAGTGATTAACATCACCTGGGAAAATGAACACTTTAGTCAAAATAAACCCTTTCTGTCTATAAATAATACTTTAAATATTATTCATATATGTATTAATATAAATATAAATAAATAATGAGCATTCATGAGGGAAGCTGAGCCTAAGTGGCAGAAGTTTTCTTCAAGCTCCATCAGTCATAACTAATTCATCTTTATCGGTACACATATTCTTATTGTTCTATAGTGCAATGGAAGATAAAAATGTTCTCTGTCACCTGGGGGTGGAACTCAATAGTGTACCATTTTCCTAGAATGTGTGAGACTCTGAGTATAATCCATGTATGTATGTATGTATGTATGTATGTATGTATGTATGTATGTATGTAGAGAGAGGGAAGGCAGGGAAGAGGAAGGAGAAGAGGAGGATGGGAAGAAGGACGAGGAAGCTGAGGAGGAATTGTCTCAGGCCTAAGGCCAACCCTGCTCTATGGAATCTAACTAGTATCCCCTCTGCCCATCTTCAGTTTCTCCCAAGCACCCTTCTTCACTTTCTCACAGATGTGCCTCACTTCACTTTTCTTTCTGCCCTTTCGTGATTTACTTCTCAAAGTCTTTCGATAAGTCCCAGCCCTTCCCAGCTCCAAAGAACTCTCTAGCTATTCTATATCCAGCTCTCCTACGTTCACAGCCAAAATATGTTATTTTTAATGGAGAAATATAGGCTGGATGACTCAACATCATCAGAATCATGAAAGAGCTGAAGGAAAACAACACCGCAGGCCCAAACGGTTTTCTTTCATTTGACTTGATCTCATCACCAAATTGAATTATCACATGGTTTCTTCCTTGAAAATCTTTTTTGAAACTCATGGCTTCTAAAATGTGGAAATACTCTCTGGATTTTCTTCCCCCTGTGTTTCTGTTTTAATTCTAAACATACTTTCTTTTCTTAATGATTTACTTATTTTATTTTATGTGCATTTCTGTTCTGCCTCTATATATGTCTGTGTCAGATCTCTTTGAACTGGAGTTGAAGAGGAGGAAGAGAAGGAGAAGGAGAGAGGGGGGTATGGGGAGGAGGGAGAGGAATTGTTTCAGGTCTAAGGCAAACTCTCTGTAAGCTGCTATGTGGGGGAGCTGGGAATTGAATTTAGGTCCTCTGGAAGAGGAGCCAGTGCTCTTAACCAATTCTCCAGCTCCAGTTCTAAGCAAGTCTTAGCCTGTTAATGTTGGCATTTGGGGGGATCCTATTTCTGCTGCCACCATTTTCGGCATTCTCCCTGAGACGAATTGGTACTCCCCGATACCAGTATGCCTGACACTCGGCTTCTGATGCTCAACTCTCTCTCTGGTCCAGAGCTCCCCCAAAGTATGAGAATCTGGAAGGACATATCACCACCTAAAATAACTAGAATTTCATGGGTAGTATGTCAAACAACATGAAGGAGGTTCTAAAAAAACAACATATTGCCCTGAAAGCCAAAACAGATAGAAGCCTGCACTATTGGTAGAGTCAGTAATAAGTAAAGGATTGGGGTTTTGTTTTGTTTTTTTTTGAATTTTTAATGTCATGTGCGTGGGTGTTTTACCTGTGTGTGTGTGTGTGTGTGTGTGTGTATGTGTGTGTGTGTGTATGTGTGTGTGTTTGTGTATGTATGTGTGTGTGTATGTGTGTGTGTGTATGTATGTATGTATGAGTGTGTGTGTGTACACTGTGTGTGTGTACTGTGTGTGTGTACTGTGTGTGTGTACTGTGTGTGCGCAGTGTCCATGGAGGCCAAAGAAGGTTTTGGATCTTCTGGAATTAATTACAGATGGTTGATGAGAGCTGCTGTGTTGAGGCTGGGAATTGAACTCAGGACCCATGGAAGGCCCTAAGCCATCTCTCCAGCTCCTAATGAAGATATTTTATGGAGGTGATGTAGTTGCTCAAGTTTCAAAGATATTGGAAATCTCCAATGGCATGGGATAAAGAAACTATGGGAAAGGTTAAAGCCTGCCTGGGGTGGTGAGTAGCTGAGTAGCTCAGGTTACCCAGGACTCCGATGTTGGGTGACCTCCAGAGGGGTTCTGGGTTCTTGTGTCCAGAACAAAGAACTGAAGAGAGCAAAGCAAGGAGATCCTTTATTAATAAAGGATCCATTTCCCAGGAGGGAAGATGGCCATAGTAGCTCAAAGGACAGTGATGCACAAGTGATTGAGGCTTTTTGGTCACACAGGAGGAGCTGTTGAGGGGCAGTCATTTAATAGTGAGGGCTTGTCCATGCGTGTTCTACTTCTGCTACATGTGGTACTTCATACAACTTCAAGTATTGAACATATGGTTGGCATCTTAGATTTCTGCATAGCTGTGTGTTGTAAGGAGCCATAGATGACCTGGTGGCAGGGCAGGAGGTGAAACAATAAGGATTGAGAGCTACTCAGCATGTAGAATGGGGGCTTGCGTGATGGCAACATTTGATTTAGCGAATGTCCTTAGCGTTCTAGTGAGACGCTTGCATTCCATCCATCTGATCAGAATTCTTAAATAGCACATCAATGTGCCTGTAACATTTCAAACATAGAGAGGCAAATGCCATGGTTGTTATAATTAATCTGACTTTATACATCTTAGTAAAAAAAGATTACAGCCCAAATGTGTCCTTTTTCACAGAAGAACCTGCAGTTAACAACGTGAGTAGCTCTCTCACATTGCATCATTCAGGAGCAAACACTAGGTAAAAGGAGAGTTTACCTCTGCAGGTTCGGACACATGCAACAGTTGTCAACATTAAGCATGAGAGCAGTTTTATTCCTTTTTTTTGATGTTATGGCAGATGGATAGTTCTAAAGACTTTTGTTCTGAAAGATAGCACCCCGATAGAAAATTGAACAAAGGGTAGACACGACCTCTTAATTTCTCATCGTGCAGGACAATATGGTGACTACCCTCAGGAGAAGAAACTAAAGTTCTCAACACCGAAGTGGTGTGATGGTCTTGGAGTGCTCATCCGGAGTCTGTCTGAGAAGACAAGATGGCCACGGAAGACAGAGACGGTTTGTTCAAGCGCTTTGCCTTGATGTGCTCTGGGAGCTTGTGCACGTTATACAAGTCATAGCTTCTGAGGCTCAGCAGAGCAGGCAACCAGGGAACAGAGAAACTAAAGACCTGAACCTGGTGATGGGGATACAGGCTGCGTGACTGTCAGGAGAGCCCAGGCCGAGGGACAGCGCACACTGAAGGCAGACACACTAAGTGCTGTAGTGCCTGGTACATCTAGCCAGCTTTTCTATGCAATGCCTGGCTGCTGCCCCAGTTCTGCTCTCCTGTAGCATCCATCTACTGGTAGCAATGCTGAGCTGGAGTTGCTTCTTTGGGTCTCTCTCTGGGTTCTGTTTGTTCCTCTGGTTTATTTGTCTCATATTTGGGCAACGGTGCACTCTGGATCATAGTGACTTTATCGTAAGTCTTAAGGTTGGTTCTCCAGCTTGGCCATTTCCCTCCAATAGAGTGAGGGTTTGTTTTGCCTTTCCATGTAAACCTTAGAGCCAGTTTGTGGGGCTTCCCAAAGCAACTTCCTAGGGTTTTGGGAGTATATTGACTCCTTAGAGGTTGGGAAGCACTGACACCTGGGTAATATCAAGTCTTAAAATCTTTCCAGTTACTTGGCTCTAGTCTGATGCCCTCCTTCGTGAGCTTTGCCGTTCTTCATATAAATCATTTATGCGTTTTGCTAAGATTTATACCCAAACATTTAATTTTGGTGGGCATTAATGGAAGTGGGTTTGTGATTCTAATTTCAATTCTGTCTGCTCCGGGGTGATATATCAAAAAGCAATTTACTTTTGTGCATTAATCTTGGGTCCTGCCACCTTGTCGGCCGAGGGATGTTTTTTGTTAATTCTACCAAATGTGATTTTGATTAGTGTTATCCTGACTAAAGAGACCGGGCATCTTTTCTCAGAGGTGTTGGTAATTTGGATAGCCTCCTTGGTGGAGTGTTCATTCATACCAATTGTTGGTTCAGTTGGACTGTCCCTATTTTACTTACTGATCTGTTGGCATTCTGCATAGATTTTTGGGTCTTCCATTTCAAATTTATAGGTGCAAAAAATCTTTACGCCTAGGTTTGCTTTTCTCCCACTTTCATGAGCATGTTCTTGGGGAAAATGGATTTTTAACTCCAATACAACTTAATTCATCATTTTTTTTTGTTGTTTTTTCCCCCTCAATGTTTTTATGTATCTCTCTTTTTCTGTGCTGATGCTTGGTTGAGCCTAGTGCCTTGTACATGGCAAGGCAATTACTCTGCCACTGAGCTATATCCTCAGCCTATTTGTGTGTGGTGTGTGTGTGTGTGTGTGTGTGTGTGTGTGTGTCTGTTGTTGTTGTTGTTGTTGAAGAGTCCTTGCCCTGGGCTCAGGAATACATTTTTAAATTTAAAAATAACTTTATATCTTGTCTTTTATATTTAGAATTTTGGTTATGTGACATTGAGTTTTTAAAAAGATTAATTTCCCCCTGTGTGTGGATATGAACAAACACCGGTGTGGGTGGCTGTGCAGGTTGGAAGGAGGGCTTGGTCCTGTGGAGCTGGCGCTAGAAGCATTATGAACTGCCCCGGTGTAGGCGCTGGGAACTGACCTCAGATCCAACGATAGAGCACCAGGCACTCAATTTCACAACCACCTTTCTAGCCCTCACGATCCTGATTTCTGTGTGTGATATTAGGTAGGAAGCATCTTCATTTTATTTTCAATATAGCTAGCTGTCCCAGTACTGTGTATTGAAAAAGTAACCCTTCTTATTCTGTGGCCCGGTGCCGTGCTAAGAGACAAGTCTCTAGACGTGTGTGGAGCTGCTCTCTACACTTCCTATGTCAATCCACTGGTCTATTTATGCATTCTTACGCTAATTAACCCACGCTGCAAACTGCTGTAGCTTTGTTATTTATTTTACCTCTTTAGGACTTTTCTTTGAAACAGGATCTGTGTAGCCCTAAGTGGCCCGAAATCCCCTTGGTAGATCAGGCTGGCCTTGCCTCCCAAGTGCTGAGATCAAAGGTGTGCACCACCATGCCCAGCTGCTGTAGCCGTGTATTAAGTCTGATATGTAACGAAGCAATTACATACTTTATGCCTTGTTAAAAGCATCCTACCTAATGTTGGCCCTTCATATGTTCTTTTTCTTCTTACGCAGTTGAATTTATCCAGACATTAAAAAAAGGAAGACATGGACAGGGCATATGACTCAGTTAGTAAAGCACTTGACTTGTGAGCCTGAAGACCCCCAGACTGATTCCTTAGAGACCACATGAAAAAGCCAAATGGGGAGGAATACGTTTTGTAATCCTAGCAGTGAAGCAGTGAAGAGGTAGAAAGACGTAGACCTCTGGGCCTTGATGATCATTCTGGGCTATACAGAAGTGACATATATTACCTTATATTGAGCCCATCACTCCAACACTACCACACAGCTAGACCGGTCTCTCAGCACATGAAATTTGGAGGTGGACATCATATCTAAACTGTAGCCATAGCCAGGGTTGTGATAATTTACAGAATAGCCACACACATATCCCATAGTTTGTAGTCATGCTCCTCTATCATATGACTTTACAGCAGGGACAACAGGCTGTGGCTTCTGTTCTCAGCTTCCTGAGAGCATCTGTGAACCACCATGAGCTAGCATCTTTACTGGTCAGGGACCGCACCGAAACAAGAGGTCCAGATAAAAAACCATCTCTAAACACAAGATGTCGAGGGAGGCCATCCAGACCAAACAGCCACTTATTGCATAGAGTGAGGATAGAGGGGAGACCAGGAGATGCCCAGCCAGGCCCACCCCAGATTGCTACCTGTAGTTGCAAGTGAAGTGATTATTGTTAGGGCTTCTTTTTGTTTTTCTTGTTTTAAGCCATATAAGAGACAACACAGAAAGAAGTAAGATCTTTCCAATGTTGATTCTTCAAAGCTATGAGCCCAGATGTTTACTTGAATTCTTGTAAGCTTTCTTTTATTTTTTTCTCTTAAATGTTATATCAATATGACTTGTTTCCCAGCTTTTATTATGGGAAAAAGCAATATTAAGTGACATTGAAAGAATTTTATAATGAGTACCTACATACCTCCCACCTAGAGTGTACAATTATATGATGTCACTAGATTTGATCTGTTACAGATTTAGTCCATTCCAACTATTCATATCTTAAATTGAATTTCAAAGTAAATCTGGAAAAAGCCAATCATCCTGACATGCATGTCGCTAACTGGAATATTTTAATGTATACAGAAATATCAGTTTTGAGGTGTATACATACCCGTATGGTCCAAATTTTCCTACAATAAATAATATTACAGTTATTCAAGAAAGTTTTCTAATTCTCCTTTTTAATACATCTGTCAACTAAGGGATATAGCAGTGGTTAGAAATGCTTGCCTTGCCTTGCTGATACTGTGGGTTAAATCCGCAGTACTATTTTAAAATATCACACAATTAATCTGTAATAACTGCTCTAAAAGCCACTGCTGCTTAATTTTTTCACTTTACTGTACGTAAATAAAAATAAAATTTATACTGTCTCAATCTTTAAAGTTGTATAGGTAGAAACATGGAGACTGAACTCTACATTTAGGAATAGGTCACTGAGGGAAACTGGTTGTGTACGCACTAGACAGGGCTCATTCATTTTCTTTAGCCTCAGAGTGGCAAATGTGCTATGAGATGCTTTGTTTTATGATGGATGCGCACTCATTTCTTTCTTTGCTGACCTTGGCAAATCACACAAGGTCCAGTTGCATTAAACGGAACCTACATTCTGCATTTCTCTCCTCATCTCGTGCTTTCTCCAATTACTTGACATCTTGGCTTCTGTAAATACCGTGACTTCTTTCCATCATGTTCCTTAGCCACTGACTCTTTGGGATTACATCTGTACTCACTGAAGGACGTATACTTCCAGTAGTCAACTAAAGTTTGAGGAGTTCCTGCAAGGGGTCTGCATCGCTCCAGCCCATGGATAGTACCCACGTTGTCACACCTTCCCTTCATCTGAGAGTTCTTGTCTTCTTCTGCCAAGAGTCTTCTGAATCAGCAGAGTCCACTTTAGATTCTGTGCTAAGTTGATTTGAAGCTTTATGCTGATCTAGCCAGGCACCTGGATGTTCACTTAAATCAAAATCTAGATTTGACCAGGTCAGTTCCTGTACTCACTGCTGCTGTTACTGGAGCACATCCATAATCACACAGGAGCTGGACTCTCATCAGAATAAAGGGGAGCACTTGAGATATATGTCTGTCTGTCTGTCTGTCTGCCTATCTATCTATCTATCTATCTTCATCATCATCATCATCATCTATCTCTTTATCAATTATCTCTCCATCATTTATCTTATTTTCTGTCTCTGTCAGAACCTGACAAATAACGGTGTGGGTGCTCCCAGCCAACCATTGGTCTGAGCACAGGGACCCCAATGGAGGAATTAGGGAAAGGATTGAAGGAACTAAAGGGGTTTGCAACCCCATAAGAAGAACAACAATATTAACCAACCAGACTCCCCCCCAGAGCTCCCAGGGACTCCACCACCAACCAAAGAGTACACATGGAGGGAGCCATAGCTCCAGCTGCATGTGTAGCCGAGGATGGCCTTATGTGGCATCGAAGGGAGGAGAGGCCCTTGGTACTGTTGAAGGCTCGATGTCCCAGTGTAGGGGAATGCCAGGATGGTGATATGGAAGTGGATGGGTGGGTTGGGGAGCACCCTCAGAGAAGCAGTGGGCGTGGGGAGGGAATAGGGGGTTTGTAGAAGGGAAACCCAGAAAGAGGATAACATTTTGAAATGTAGATAAATAAAATATCCAATAAAAAGGGGGGGGGAAGTAAGATAAAAAAAAGTATTTGCTTTTTAAAAGGTGTATCTCATGGTTTTCTGAGTCTCAAACTTTTTTCTTTAGCTAGAATAAACTTAGAATGGTATTCCCATCCACCTTGTATGCTTGCATCTGCCTTTGTTGTATTTTCAGTCTAATTTCTTTCCATGTTTGGAACAAAGACTCCTATTGTTTTGTTGAAAAAAAAAAAACAAAACTTTAAATGTAAGTAAAAACATTTAACATGTAACTGTCTAGTTTGTTTCTCTTATCTTAAAGAAGTTTCTATTGTAAACTGTAAGTTGACTTTAGGAGATGTGTGTTGGGTACTTTTCTGTTGCTGTCTTAGTGTTTTACTGCTGTGAACAGACACCATGACCAAGGCAACTCTTATAAGAACAACACTTAACAGATTCAGAGGTTTAGTCTAGTATCAAGGCAAGAGCATGTCAGCATCCAGGCAGGCATGGTGCAGGCATAGCTGAGAGTTCAACATCTTCATCTGAAGGCTGCTAGCAGAAGACTGACTTCCAGGCAACTAGGGTGAGGGTCTTAAGCCCACATCCACAGTGACACATCTACTTCAACAAGGTCACATCTCTTAATAGTGCCACTCCCTGGGCCAAGCATATACAAACCATCATAATTTCTGTGATAAACGATCAGAACCAAGAGCAATTTAAGAATTTATTTTGGCTTATGACACCTCAGGGCTTGTGTCCATAATGTCCAGGCTTGGGGGAATGTGTATGACAGAAGGAGGAGGAAGCCAAAGGATCACATTTCAGCCTCACACAGGAAACAGAGAATAGAAAGTGGGGCAAGGCTATTAAACCCTCAAAGTCTGTCATCAGTGACTGCTTCCTCCAGAAAGGCTCCAACTCCTAAAGGTCCCACAAACTTCCCCCAAAATATACCACCAACAGGGGACCAAGAGTTCAAATACGCCAGTCTGTGGGGAATGTTTTTCATTCAAATCATCACAAAGTACTTTGCTTCTACCTTTATAGTTAGGCACAAGAATGAATGCTGACACGGTTAAACTCAAGCCCATGAAACCACTCTGGATCTAAGCACAGCTTGTCTGTAGCATCTGTGGAACAGTCGCATTTGATCTAAGCGGTTTTTTATTGTTCCTTCTATTTGTTTTTGAGACAGTGGTCTCACTGTGTAACCCTGGCTCTCCTAGAAATCACCATGTAGACTAGACTGACCTTCAAAGTCATAGAGATGCGCCTGCCTGACTCCCAAGTGTTGGGGCTACTTTTTTTGGCTGCTTTATTGGGTTCTTATATGTAACACCCATCCAACCCTTATTCTACCCCCAATCCTTTCCAACACCCCCAACAGTAGGTAGGAAAGAAAGAAGCTAGAGGGGAAGGAGGGAATAGATTTTACACTATTTCCCGCTGATTAGAGGTGTCTGATTCCTTGGGGTAAATCCAATCTCCGTCGTCAAGATTTCTCCAGCCTGCAACCCAGTAACCGGAAAAGCAGCACCAGGAACCCCAGCAGCAGGGGAAGCAGGCACTTTGGAGTGAGCGCCCCCTCCCACTCGGGGATCTAGCATTTATACCCCCTCTAAAGTCCCCAGAATTCCAAAAGTAAACTATCTGCAGCTGGGCAAAAATCATGCCCATTCAAGTGCCTGAAACAAATCATAATCACCGGCTGTGCAGCCGACTCTTACCGCACACCTGGGATTAAGACAAAAACGTATTCATGTAGCATAACTAGTTTATTATTTCTTTTTTTTAAGAAACCAAAATTCACACCACACCCGAGTGCTGTGATCGAAAGTGCGTGCCACCATGGCTGTCATGTTAAGGGCTTTCATTCCCAGTTAGAGTCTAGAGTGAGGGTTTGCCTTCTCATGTTTTCTATCATATCTCAGCACTAGGAAGGACCATGAGGAGGAAACCATTGTTTTAACTAATGGTTAAACATCAGCTTTTCATGTTTAAAAGAGAGTCACAGAGACAGACTCTTTTATCTCAAAGCCTCTGTGGTGCGTGAGCCACGTCTACGTCAGCATCGGTACAGTAACTGCTTTCATTAGAGACCCCATGGCTGTCTCGGCACGTGCCTTGCTTAGTCATTGTTTTGCTGATGCGAACTAGGCCTTTTCTAGTCTTGAGTCACCACACGTAAAGTGATTGCGAAGATCCAGTCTTCCTTTGTTTTCTTGATCTCAACTGTGATATTAATATATCACGTCACCTTCCTTCAGGCTGGATTCTCTTTTATACTTCTTTCTGTCCTTTTATATTGAACAGCTTAGTGCCACAAGGTGAATCAGTTCGTTACTTTCGAATTCAGCCTCCGACAAGTTCTAAGAACAGGAGTAGAAGGCAGCTAGAGCCTTTGCTGACAAGAAGTATGACAGGAATGGACTCTAGCCCAGTTGTAATGCTGTTGTTACTCTCTGAAAGTCCTTCAGCTAGGCTTCTATACTTTGAACTGCTCTCAGCAGTCTTCCAGGCTCCTGCTAGAACGGCCCGGTAAGCTCTGCTTATAGCCTTCAACCATGGCTATCATCCACGGTCCTCCATATCTCTTCAAATAAACCATAGTAACGTTCTTCAGATCCATGGCCCACTCTTTGGCACCAACTTCTTGATTACTTTTTTGTTGCTGTGATAAAATACTGTGGTCAACGTTACTTATGAAAGAGGTTCTGGCTGGGAGGATGAGAGTCCGTCATGGTGAGGATGCATAGCAGCAAGTGGCAGGCTTGGTAGCAGCAGGAGGAAGCCAATGTTTAATGAGATGCACAAGGCAGAGAGCAACCAAGATATTGAAGAGTCTACTAACACTCAAGAGGGACACCAGTGTCAAGTTCCTCTGGACACCACCCCAAAAGATTCTAAATGACCTCTTCAAACAGTATTAAAACCCGGGGGACCAATGTTCAATATCTGAGCCTCTGGGGGGACATTCTCTTTCAAACCACCACAGACACATCTTTTGTGACAGTTTATTGTTTTTTCTTTTATGAATTCTGAAAGCTAGGTTGAGTATACAGTCTTCTAAGGGTTACGTAAGTCTTGGTATATTTAAGCTTACATCTGTAATATCAAAGTTATAACATAAAGAGGGGTGGCAGGGTTGGGGAAAGAAGCTCGCTTGAGGTCACCCTTTATATTAGACTTTGGGGCCCTTAATGGGTAGTTTCATTAGTTCATTAGGAGAGATGGCTTCCCTGTGCAGCATGGGAGGCTAGGGGTTGGGGTAGGTGAATTATGCCAGCACAGCATAGGAGGAAAGAGCTTTGAAATGCCCAGAACGAAGAGGATTTTCGATAAGTTTCAACGGGGTCATGCAAACATTATACCATAGGGTCTACCCTGGGCTTTATGCCAAGAGGTGCAGAGTCAGATACTTGGTGGGATCATAAACTCATAGCTTCAAAGAGAAGCTGGGCTTCTCTTCCCTGCTCCTCTCCTCAGTTTGAGTGTGCTGTCAGCTCTTTGTCCTAAAGGATAGACCGCAGGTATGTGGCCTGGTTTCAGGGCTGGGATGTGGGGAGACGAAGCTAGAAGGTTTGAGAACTGATAGCCGCAGTGCATTTTCTAGTTATTCAATCCTTTCACGATTCTTTCCATCTCTTTGTTTATTCTCTATTCCCTCCTGTGTTTGTCCAGTCATGTGTTGTTATTTTCCTGGCGGTTTCCATAGAGATGATCCCATACACTACTGACCTATCAGAACTGAAATAATCATTAATCTTACCTTCTTCCAGGCAATTCAAGAGCCTCAAAAATTATATCTCTTTCCACTTTTACGTTATGTCTGTGTGCACGTGTGTGCGCACCAGTGTGTGTGTATGTATGTGTGTGTCTGTGTGCATGCCATATGTGTGAGCTTCCTGTGAATTCCAGAAAAGGGCCTCAGATCCCCCTCGAGCTGGGGTAATAGGTAGTCATGAACTGCTCCGCATGTATCCTGGGAACCGAACCTGTGTCTTCTGCAAGAGCGCTAAGCTGTCTCTCAGCCCCAGGCCTGTAATCTCTTACCTATCTCAATCTCCGATGCTGCTGCTTCATCCCATTGGTGTACTGTGGGGCAGTGATGTGTTTTCCATCCCAGTCCTCATCCTCTCCTTCTCTGAGTGCCTAGCTCTTTTCCTCTGCTTAAAGCATACTCCAGTATTCTCTCTAGTGTGCATCTGTTACTGTTGATTCTCTTGATTTTTGTTTGTCAAAACCTTATTTAACATTTGGCTGTCCTTCTGAAGGATATTTTTCTCATGGTCGGTAGTACTGGGTTGGCATTCGGTTTATGTCAGGAGTCTTTTGTTTCCTTCTTTGGCTCAGTGCAGAAACTGGCTGAAGAAAGTCTACCTGTGTAGCGTACAAGGATGCTGTGCCCTTCATTTTCCCTTTATTGCTTCTGTAATTTTTTTTTTTTACCATTTGTTTTAGCACCCTTTTTTATGAAGTATACAAAGTCACACTGATTTCTTCTACTATCCAGCTCTTGACTGCTATCGGCATTTCCTGAACTTGGCAGGTATCACATGTCATGATAGAGAAATAATGAATTAATGGCAGCCTTGGGTGGCTTGGGAAAAGAAAAATGCAGCTTACTAGGAGAAAGGACCTTGAAGCCACTGCTTAGCCTCGAGATGGGAGGAGAGATGTGGAGGTAAAACCAGGATGGAGCCATAGAGGGAAGGAGAGGCTTCCCTTGAAGCCTGGAGAGGAGCATCAGTAAGGGCGAGAAAGGGTTTCACTAGCTTTTTCTTTAATATCACTATTCTATTTACTTAAGTACAATTTGTTCATATTTTTGTCACTATTGAATTAGAATCCCCCACATAACACAATTCTCTTACAGAATGGGAACTCAAAATTCCAAAAAGTGACTTTTCCCCTCTGGTCTTTAACCAAGCAATGAAGTGATGCTTAGGGAAAGTAGACTAAAGTTGTTACCATGGCAACACTTTTATTACTCAAGGCTCAGAGTCCTTTCCTGAAGAAGCCCAGGCTACCTAATTCTCCTGTTTCAATTCTGCTAGTTTCCCCCATGCTTTGTGTTTAATAATAATTAACTGATAATGTTTTGTCAGACTCCTTATCAGTCGTATTCCAATGCTTCTGTTTTTAACATGCAATTGTCACTAGCTAACATTTCGTTAGCTGCTCTGAAAGACTGACATTGTTAAAGAAAAGCTCCTCTTTTAGCCTGTCTTCAAAATGTCTCTTCCTTTATGTTCAGGTCAAGAGTTATGCTGTGAGCAGAGCAATCCCAGAGGCATCTGCCCATCATTTTAACCCTTTAAATGTGTGCTTGGCATGATCTTGAGCCCCAAACTATGGTATCTGTGTATGTAGGCTATGTAAATAATGTATCCATGACCCTTTAGTTTGATGAGAACCTTGCTTTTCTCTATGTGATCCCAGTCATAAATCCCACTCATTATATATTTGCTGTACTTGTTTTGGTTTCATGGTCGCCAAGTTGAGAACCCACTGCACTTGGTGGCAATTTGTCATGTGGTTAAAGTGCTAAGATCAGTTTCTTAGAGAACAAGATGAGCTTCAGCAAGCTCTATTCATCTGGACCCATTTCTAAAGCAACTAGAAACAATTGCTGACTTAAAGAAACTCTGGATATTGTTTCTGTTGACAAAACACACAGCCCTCACCTCAAAGGATAAACAAGTTTATTCCAGAGCCAAATATAAGTGGCCATGGTCCAGAAGCACAGAATCAGGTTTCTCCAAATATCATGTGCTAACAAGGCAGCAATATCATGAACTTTTACAGTAACAGAGCAAAGAGAGTCATAACTAACACTTTTGGATAGCTTAGTGGGTACATGTGGTATGTGATTTAAAAATGTCCCCGCCAGTAGGTTCATCTATTTGCATGCTGAGTCCCCAACTGATGAACGTTTATAAGGGTTAGGAGGTATGGCCTTGTTGGAATAGATTTATCCTTGCTAGAGGAGGTAGGTCAATGGTAGTGGGCTTTGCATTTTTCAAAGCTCAGGCCAGACCTAGTGCCTCTCTGCCTGATGCTTGTGAATCAGGTTGGAAAGGTCTCAGCTACTGCTCCAGTGCCATGACTGTCTGTCTGCTTCTCATCATGATGATAATAGACTGCCCCTCTGAAACTGCAAGGGAAGCCCTCAATTATAGGCATCCCCTTCTTAAGAGTTGCTTCGGTCATGGTGTCTTTACACAGCAATAAAACAGTAACTAAAAGTACATCAGGTAGGCAGGTTACAGCAAAGTTGGGGGGGGGACTCAGCTTTAGGCCTTAGATACATCTGACAGCATTCTTAGCCCTTTGATTGGTGGAAACTAGGGGTCTCTCTATATATTCCAAAGGATGCGCCTACCTAATGGCCACAACAAACATAGGGTCATGCAGAGGACAGTTAATGGCTATAAAGGAAATTAGAGATGTTCCTAAGACGATTGGCTCTGGACTTGCAACATTTCAACCTCTCCATGGCACTGGGTTTTAATCAGCCAATCAGCTTCTGTGGTCCACAGCTCCAAGGTGACACTACCCCTGCCCCCAGTGAAGCAGACAAACTTTGAGAGGCTGGATTTCTTCCTCCTCCTTCTCCTCCTCCTTGCCCTCCTCCTCCTCCTATTTCTTCTTCTGCTTCTTATTTCTATTTATTCTTCCCCCTCCTCCTCCTTCTCCTGCTTCTCCTTCTCCTGCTTCTTCTGCTTCTTTCTCCTCCTCTTCCTCCTCCTCTTCCTCCTCCTCTTCCTCCTCCTCTTCCTCCTCCTTCTTTTAATAATAATTTCCCTGGCAGATCTGGAGACTGAAGCAAGGTAACCTTAAATTCACTCTCCCAGATTAATCTAGTGAGACAGACCTTATCTCAATACAGAGCTGCTAATGTAACGGACTCGCCTAGTACGCTAGGCCCCTGGATTCAAACCCTAATACTTCAAAAGAACAAAGGACAGCAACAACACACAACAGGACACACACATGATTTGCCTCTTACTGCACACACTCTAATTCTGGTTATGGACTGGGGTGAACAGGTGGAGGTGCTAAGCTAATCACTGCTAACCAGATCATTTGGGTCTACCCAGGCTACTGATTTCCTTTAAGTCCTTGTGCGATCTTGTTGACAATGATGAGAGACATTGCCCATTTGTTATGTTTTTCTACGTGTGAAACGTTGGTAAACTGGCTGCAGGCCCTGTGAGGTGTTCAGAGCTCCTTGAGCAATCTCCATTACCAGGAAGGCCTGATGGTGTGGCCATTCTCATATTGACTAGATTGGACCTTGTGGCCTCCTGTGCAGCAGCCAGTTCTGAGGCCTCATCTTCACTTGTTTGTGGTTGGGAAGAAGGACGAAGCCAGATTGATCTGTGGGACAAAATTCCTTTTCAAGCTTTTCCTCCGTGACTGTGGAATAAAGGGCACATTGGTTAGTAAAAGGAATTATAAACTAGTGCAATTTCCCAACTTCCACCACCAAAGATTTTTCTCCTCTTAGAGAAGCAAGGGAGTGATTTCAACAATCCTGTGCATCTCCAGGCAGAAGAAAATTGACAGGAGGAGATGGGACTCCCAAGCGTAGAAAAACTGCTGAATGACTTAATAACGCGCTTATCCATTCAAGGACCCATGTCCACAAACTGGAAAGGGTCAGCAAGAGGATCTATCACCCATATGAGTACAGCTCAGAACATAACAAGTGCCAGGCTAGCCAGGCCTTTGTCTCAAAAGCATTCCTTGGGACACTGAGATGGCTATGCTTCTAACAGTGTTAGCTGCATAGGCCTGACAACTTGAGTTCTGTCCTCGGACCTCACTGTGGAAGGCAAGAACTGACTCCTGAAGGCTATTACCTGACCTCCACATGTTTTCCACGACACACACACACAGATAAAAAATTAAAACCCATAGACAGATTCATCGGTAGTCACATTCGATCAGTATTTATGGGATACCAGTTGAATAGCAGACGTTCCTGAGACCTCTCTGGGATTTGCTTATAGAATTTTATAACAAAGAGAAGAAGGGATGAACAAGATAGAGAGACAGAAAGCTCTGGGGCTCAGCCTCTGTCTTCAGTTCTTTTAGATCTGAATTCTAACAACTGAGCTCTCTCCCAAGATCCCTGAGGATAATTTTTCATCTAAAATAAAATCGTGAGAATTTTTATCATTAGGTTTCCTTTGGGGCATGTTGACATATATACCATCTTCAATGTAAAATTTTCTTCTGCGACTGGATGTTTCTATAAACTTTGGTTGGTTGGTTGGTTGAGACATGGTTTCTTTGTGTAACAGCTCTGGCTGTCTTGGAACTCACTTTGTAAACCAGGGTGGCCTCAAACTCAGAGACCTGATTGTCTCTTCTTCTTGAGTATTGGGAATAAGGGCATGTGCCAGCACACTGGGGCTCTTTATTTGGTTTTTATGGTGTGTAGGGGTTGAACCCAGAGCCTTGCACATACTCATTAACTGCTGTGGAGTTACCAACCCCTGCCCCTCTAGCCATGATAATTTTTAATTCCATTATGCTGATCCTTAAAAGTAGTCATCTTCATTTCTAAGCCTAGTATTTCTGCAGAAATAAACTTATATTTAATGTTAAATTAGATGAAAATGTAAAGAATAAAAATATGGGGAACTAAATATATGAATTGTAAAACCCAACAGAAATGTATATACACTTTACCTTTTACTTTTGGGTCATTTATACCATGCTATTTCATCTGTTCCTTTTTTTTTTTTTCTTTTTTTCGGAGCTGGGGACCGAACCCAGGGCCTTGCACTTGCTAGGCAAGCGCTCTACCACTGAGCTAAGTCCCCAACCCCTTCATCTGTTTCTTACAACTAAAATCAAGTATTGTTTTTATAGAAAACTCCTCAATTCCCATAGATCTTTGTTTAGTAACTGACAGCATGGCTGATGAATGGGACTCATCCATAGTCCCACTCAGTGCAAAGCTGACAAAATCACAAAGACATTTCAACCTTCATTTAATACAAATGTCTTTTTAAAAGTGGTTATTGTTGTCAGTGTCTGTTATCAGGTACCGAGTTAGCGAAGGACAATAGAAGCTGCATGCTGGACTACATCCCTCTCCTGACGTTGGACATACAAGGATGATCAATTATATAAGGGAGCACAGGTTAAGTTAGGCCCATTGGAAGCTTCTAGTGCTACTGGAATCAAATCAGATCACGAAATCTGTGACGGGAAAGATCTCAGGCTTATCATTTAATTAGCATGTGATCTTTGATACCAACTCCCCGCATCTAAGAAGGACCTCCCATTTCCTTCTGATTTAACTGTAAACATGAGAGTCCTTTATAATAAGAACACTCTGAAATTTAAAAAGCACTACATGTTATTTTCTCTTAACACATAGGGATGAACACTGCTGCCAAGCTTGATGATGTCAGGGCTCCCACTTCCCGCATCGGTGCAGAAAGATCCCAAAGTGAGGGCAGTTACTGTTGCTCAGCCACGTCACATCCTGTTGGCTTCTAAAGCCACTTACAGGACTTATTTGGAGATGCATCAGGATAGCCTCATTTGTTCAGACTCACGGGTTGTATCTGATTTCCCAACAAACATATGGATTTTATCTCACTGAGCTAAACACATACTAGAAATCCTTGAAAGTATGCACTGAAATAATTTTAGGCTTAGAATGTTTTGGGTGAAAAAGAAGTAATTAAGAACATACTCTGTCTCTGTCTTTGTGTCTCTGTCCCTCCACCCCACCCCCTCACACTCTCAGTCTCTCTCTCTCTCTCTCTCTCTCTCTCTCTCTCTCTCTCTGTTTGTCTGTGTGTCTGTTTGTCTGTGTGTGTGTACAGGTGGGTGGGTGAGTATGTGGGTATGGAATTAGGGTACTCTGTGGGATGCATGTAACTTACTCCACCATGACCATGAGTGCTCTTCTTCTTCAAATGAACGCCCTCCAACGAATCTCTTTGTGCTTCAGAGCCAATGAGGGGAAGGAATCTTAGACTTGTGGGACTTGGTACCTGCAAAGCACACAGACTTCTTCAAGCAAGTTTAAAGTATTTATATCTGGAATGCAAACCTGAGGTAGGGGTGTCGCAGGAGAAGTGCATTTCTTCAAACCATACACCTCTTTTGGATATCTAGTGTTCTCTCTGTCTTTCTCCCTGTGTTAGTTTGGTTTTTCTAATTTCACTTTTCAAAAAAAAATTTTTATGTGTTTCTGTGTGTGTTTCTGTGTCCCATGTGTGTGTTATTGGCATCTTCAGTAGCCAGAAGAGGGTGCTAGATACCCTGGAACTGGAGCTACAGGAAGTTGTGGGCTGCCCTGTGGATGCTGGAAATTGAAGCCAGGTCAACAGAAGAGCAGCAAATGTTCTTAACCAACGAGTCATTTTGCCAGCCCCATGCTTTTGAAATTTATGTATTTCAAGCTGGCCTTGAACTCTATGAACTGTACACCCTTCTGTTTCTGTCTTCCTAGTACTGAGTACTGGGAATTTAAGTTTCTCTCCCTCCCACCCTCTCTCTGTACAGAAATGTTCAGGTATATGTGTGCACTCATGCTTGCGGAGGCCAAAAGTTGGTCTCCGTTTTCCTCCTGATCACTCTTTGCTTTATTTACTGATGCAGGATAATTGGAGCCTGCCACTTTGGGCTGGTCTAGCTAGCCAGCTTGCCTAGCAGATCCTCTGCCTCTGTCTTTTAAGCTTTCACATGAGTTCTGAGGATCTATACTCTGGTCCTCGTCCTTGAATGGAAAGTACTTTACCCACCAAGACATTTCCCAGGTCTCTACCTTAGTTTGTGAGGACTGGTCTCTTATTGAGCCTTAAGCTCATTGATCAAACTAGAATAGTCGCTGAAGAACCCCAGGGATTCTTCTATGTCTGCCAGCCCAGCACAGGGATGACAGACACACTCTATGGTTTTTTTGTGTGTGTAGGTGCTGGCGATCCATATGTGTATGGCAAGAACTTTAATGACTGAACTATCTTCCCAGCCCTTCACTGTTAATTTTTGGTCACTGTCAGCATGGTGGTTGTTTGTTATCTACTAGGGTGAACATGTCCTTATAAAGGTAAGTAATGCCTAAGACCTAGGTTGATATTGAGTATCATATTTGGTATTTGGCTTATTATTTCCTGGCTGCATTCTTAGATACTTAACACTGGTTACTTAGGGCGGAGACTTGGATGATGGATTTGATGACTTTTGGGCAGATGATAGCATAGGCATAGTGATGGAGCATCCAGTGATACTCAAGTTGTGCTGAAATATAGGGTCAGGATGGGGAGCAGGCAGTAGAAAACAGGGTTCAAGCATTTGACAGAAAGTCATAGAAAGTTTGTATGCTCCTCTAAGGCATCTGGGTTTTATCCTGAAGGTATGAAGTGCTAGGTCAAAGTTCAAAGTTAGTCTTCTGCGCAACAGCAAAGGTGAACAATTCAAGCTGCATGACCCAAGACTTGCCTGGGACAGGAAACCCTACATCTACGGAAGTATTTGAGGGCTGATTGTGTCAGCAATGAGAAGTCAGATTATGTGTTGTCATGTTACCATTTTAGTTCTAGAAACTTCTAACTTACCCTGTATATAGGCAGAGAACCGAAAACAATCCCTGCCTCTCTGTTTTCTGTCATGAAACCTTCCAGAGCATATCGGCGAATCTATAAAACAAAGCAATATTCATTGGAAGGGACACTTTCTATCCATCAAATATTCATCAAAATATGGGGGTCAAACCTGACTCACTGATGTAGATATTAGGCAAGTGGTCTTTTGATGATAGATTAGGGAAAGAGGCTGCCCCAATGGAAAACTGGCTGAAGTGACATTGGCACTGAAAACTATGTGTCAAAAGGAAATGATAAGAAAAGTGAGTCGCTTAATTAGAGACGCCAAGTGAATCACATCTCAACTCAACTGGTGTGGAAGCCTGTTCTCTCACTGGACAAATGAGGTGGGACAATAAGAAGGAAAGAGAAGAAATTTGGTATATTCAAGTGTCTCAAGTACTCTACAAAGCCTTTCTAAGGATGCAAATCAATTTATTTAATATTTCAGTTATCTCACCTTTGGTTTGGCATGTGTGTGTGTGTGTGTGTGTGTGTGTGTGTGTGTGTGTGTGTGTGTGTTGACTTTTGGGACAAATCTTTCTATGTAGCCTAGGCTGGCCTGGAACTCACTATATAAACCAAGCTAGCCCTCTGCCTAGCATTCTTATGCCCATCTCCTGAATTGACGTACACATAGTAGGGCAGGGCTTTTTTCAACCTTGCCAGATACTGCACATTGATCTTCAATGACTTTCCTACCAGTTTGTATGACTGCCACTTTGGTTTGCCTGACACAGATTAGTGTCTGTCGTATCACCAGGCTATTTAGACCCTGGAATGCCCAACATGGAATCCCATGGTGTTGTTGAAGTGCATTTCTCTGTATACTAAAGCAGTGTCTTTTCATGTGCAAGTACTTTCTTTTTAGTGAAATATCCAAGCCTTTAAGCAGTTTTTGGACTCTTTTTCTCATTTATTTTTCAGGGCTTTTTTTTCTTTTTTTCATGTTTCATGTACCAACTTTTGCTCATTTATGAGTGTTCTGAAGATGGGGTGACTTTGGAAAGGTGAAGGCATGTTCTGCCTGTGTCAAAGATACCCTAGCAGAGTCGCATGATAGGGACAGAAAGCTCAGAATGACAGCAAGTGTGATTGGTAGACTGCAGACCATGGGGCAGTCTGGACTAGAGTTTAATTCAGCCAGCTGTGCTTGCTTTATTTGTTGGTGAGCCAGAGGGAATTAATTAATTAATTCCAGACCTCTGGTTCACACTAAACCTATCCTCTAGCATGGTAAATAATAACAGCTCATTTTTTTTCTCAGACTGCAAAGAAAACAAAACGTGTCCAGGAATGGACACTCACTGCCAGGGACGTTAGAAACAGAGTCATTGCCAGCCCTTAAACGGGGGATACTACACATGGTCTCTACGTATGAGGGCAGAGGTGCTCCTGACTTAAGTGTCCCCAGGGCAATCATTCCACTCCTCAGAAATACAGAACCTTCCCCACCGAGTCAGGGGGACCTGTGACCACATGTTCAAAAAGAACCTGCATTTTTGACTTTGATGAGGCAGGTAAGGGCGTACACAAAATGAGGATTGTGGGTTCCCCGTCCTCCTGAATCTCTTAAAAGAAACACAGCTCCAGTTACACTTCGATTTCAATCCATGAGACTCGCATGCTGCTTTCCTTTCAGTTGGTTTCTTACCTACACACCTATAACACAATTACTTTGCATTGGCTATGCCAAAAAAACGTTCTGGCTGTTTTAAAAGAGCAACAACAAAGAGCTAGCATTACAAGAGAATATTTGAATTCAAAAATTCCAAAGCGAAGGTAAGGTTTGTTATCTTAGCTACCTTTGGAGAAGAAAGAGACTTGAAAAATTTAAAATCATGTTGCACTTCAAAGGGATTGGGAGGTGAGCGTTTGAAAAGCAAAGACATGGAGCTCATTTTTTTCCATCTGCATACAAAAATACAAAAAAAAATATGTCAAGTACATAGCTATAACCTTCATTCCTTGCCAAATCATCAAATATCCATGTGTCCTCCCTCTCTGCTCCCCACATTGCCTGACTCTTATGTCACCAGTCTCAATGACACTCACTCTACCTAATTCTCATTCCATTTTGCTTTCTAGATCTCCCTCTAGGGAAACTATAGCGATCTCTACTCTTCCAGAATAGTCCAGGTCATTAAAATCATCAATTGTCATTTGGGAGGAGCCTTATATAGTAAAAATGGGGGGAAGTCTTATAAAATTCAATGCTTGACTTTTGAATGGCCTTGGGAAGTTCACTCTACAGTTAAAACTTATTTATGTATATTTTAGAAAGTCATAACTGAGCATTAAGAAAACCTTTACAATGAAATCAATAATATATCTTGAGAAGGATCATTTTAGGTTCAAAGAGAAAGCTCAGTGGGTGAAGGTACCAAGCCTGATGATGCCCAGTTCAATTGCTAGGATCCACAAAGTGGAAGGAGAGAACTGCTGTCCTCTGACCTCCACAGACTGCTTTCTTGCATGTATTCTCTGTTCCTCCCCCACTCCCCAAACAAACAAACAAACAAACAAATGTAACAGAGTCATTCTGTAGAACAAGGCTTAATTTGCAATACAGAGCAAACTTAGCTTTTAAAAGCACAATGTAAGCACAAATCATACATTTAACATATCTGAGTTTTGACGACCCTTTCATGCTTTGGTATCCACAAGTTCAACCTGTCCCCTGTGCTCCTAATATTCACTACTAGTTTTTCAGAACAATTTTTTTTGAGTGCTTGTTGGGTACTGGCATTGATCTAAGAACAGGGGATATGAAAATGCATTAAGAAGACTCTGGTCCTCAAAGGACTGATGCATAAAAAAGACTCACATTCACAAACTAGAACACATGATCTGAAGTATTAAGATACATGGTGGTTGATATCAATTCAGCAGAAGCTAGAATCCCAAGGAACAAGCTTCTGGGCACAGCTGGGAGGGATTGTGCCTATTAGGTTGATTGAGGTGAGAAACCCTGCACTAAATTATTCCATGGGCTGGGGCCCTGACAGAACACAAAGGAAAAAGTGAAAGAATTAACATTCTGTCACTCTCTGCTTCAACTTCTTCAGGTTCCTGTCACCACAACTTTCCTGCCAAGGTGGGTGGTACCATGTAAGCGTGAGCCGAAGCAAACTCTTCTTGAGTAATCTTTGCCAGGGATTTGGACATAACAGCAAATAGAGTAACTAATACAAGATACATGGATATTCAAGTCTGGAAAATTAGCCCCCAAATAGGGCTAATTATCGCTTGTTATTGAATTTGGCCACATCTCAATGGATTTGGTTCTACAAGTCTGTCTCGTATATTTTAGCCAGGCTCCAAGCCTTGAGCTTCCTGGTGGTGCTTTTCAGTCACCTGGAGACCTTCTCTGTTTTCCCCAAGCTGGTTGTGTTTTCGAGTCCTGTACTTTCTGACTTTTAGCTTCAATATTTTTTAACAATTAACTAATTTATATTTTGTGTATATGAATACACTGAACTTTCTTCAGACACACCAGATGAGGGCATTGGATTCCCATTACAGATGGTTGTGAGCCACCATGTGGTTGCTTGGGAATTGAACTCAGGACCTGTGGAAGAGCAGTTAGTGCTCTTAACCACGGAGCCGTCTCTCCAGCCCTTCAATTCTTATTTACAGCATTTTTGGCATTCCTGGCACTAAACAATGACATCCGGTCTTCCTACTTTGACTCACTTATGATTCTCCAAAAGGACTTTGTCTTTGACAACTGCCTCAAGAGGCTTCCAGCTTGCAAGATGGTTATAAGCCACCTGGAAAGGGAACTAAACTACGGTCCTATATAAGAACAGTAAGTGCTTATCACCACAGAACCACCTCTTCAGGTCATGTGTTATGGTGGTGTTTGTTTGTTTTGTTTATTGACAGAGTTTTGCTAGGTAGCCCATGACAGCCCTGCAGAAACTAAGATTGCAGGCATGAGCAGCTGGAGACCTGGTTCTATTAGACTTTCGTAGCTTCATCTACTATATCTCCCCCACTTCCTCCCTGGGCTCCACAGGTAGGACTATATCATATCATGGTCTCCTTTTTTTTTTGGTGCCTGTGCTGACACAAATGTCCTTTTTGTTCTTCTTTGGCTATTAAGAATTAGAAGTTTCCAGGCCTACTGCACTGAACCATAATTTTTTATTTACCCATTTCTCCCTTCCATTGGGACTTCAAAATTATTGAAAAGTCTTGATTTTGAATTCCCCATTCTACCACAGTGCCACCCCCTAGTAATAATTTAGTTCTTGCCTGTTCATTTCAAGAAAACTGAACGTTCTCACCTTTCACGGTCAAATATCAAAGGATATTCATATTTTTGCTTCTTCTCTGTGAACTTGCTCTCTTCTTTAATCTCTACGGGATACTCATTAACATCACAAGGCAAAATGAAGTCACTTATTTGGGATAAATCAAACGTTCTTCGTTGTCCAAAATACCCACAGTAATGACCACTGGTAGAATTCCAGAGCCTGGAGGAGAGGCAAGGAAGGAAGAGGAATCAACTGGGTGGTCAGAAGAAATGAGCTTGATTACAGGTCATAGAGCATACGGATTGCCTTGGAAAGTTCTTTCAGTAGTCTTCTCCCCAAATGCTATCAAGCTAAACATATGTCAACCTGTATTTTGGAACTCAGGGCCTCAAGCATACCAGATAACTATCCTGTCACTTGACTACACTCCCAGCCCTTAACATGAACATTTTTATCAGTCAGAATTCTAACCTGTAACTTTTTGGCATTAGCCAACTTGAACTTTTGCCTGCAATCTTTACCGATGAAAGCTAGAAAACAAGAAAGACAGCTCCCTTCAAACAACCTTGCTACCACAGGCTCGTCAAAGCCCAGGCTGAGAGTTTGTGAGCTAAGTTAGGTCTTACCATGGGCTGTGTTTCATCTGTCCAATTAGGAAACCATCAACAGAACTCATGAGAAGAGAGATCTGGGGATGTTTTTAGTGATACTGAGTTCCCCTCACATTCCAAGCACAGCTCCTCCTCTCCGAAGTTCACAGCTGAGTACTGAGGAAGAATGCTAAAGGAAGTTCTTTTCTACCCATTCATATCATTTCCCTATCCATTGGCCCCATGAAGCCTCCCCCAATTTGCTCAGGTGATTTAAACTAATGTAGAAGGAATGTGTCTCTGTATCTTACAGAGGGATGTTTTGTGTCTTCATTTGTTTTTGTTAGTTTTTTTTTTTTTTTTGAAAGCCTGGTCCAGCTACCCAGGGATTTAGAGGAAATTCCTGGCTAGACAAAGCTACACCATGAGATACTGTTCTTTCTGTGTTAGCCTCTCCACAGACATCTCTTTATGTCTTGGTTTCAACACTAACCAGGGGTTCTGCTGCACTGACTGAGAAGGAGATAACCTAAAGGGACTAAAATTAGATTCTACACAGTTCAGGTGGAGACTACTTCAAGGGTGAAGCTACTGAAGGAAGAGAAAAAACCGGCTATCCAGATGAGGCTCCTCATACATGACATGATCTGAGTATTTACCATGAGTATCTTACATATCTCCTATATTTTAGTCATTACTAAAGTAGCATGGCCTTCCCTCTGCTGTTACCAGTAAGGAAACAGAGTCACCAGACACATTTATAGCAAGCCCTTTAAACAGGAAAGTAAGAGGGTTAAGAGGCTAAATGAATTCTGCTCCAGACCCATACTAAAGTGACGTGCTCCCTGGCCTCTCAGTGTTTCCTATTCCTCATGATTCTGTCCCAAGTGAATAACCCCACCTGACATCCTGAACCTTAGACACGGACCCTGAGCCACCACGAGGCTTTCAATTTCCTGTCCAATGGACCAGGCTCAAGTCTCAATTATGATTTTTTTCTCCATTGAAAAGTTATAATCACTTTATAAACAAGATTTAGAATGTTAGAGTGCGTGTCTGTTGAGAACACGGCAGCATATATTAGCCAAAGGATGTGGCTTACTTACAAAGGCAGCAGTGCTTTGAGACAGCTATTAATAGAGGTGAGCTCTATGAATCGAGTATTTGGAGAGTGTTCCACTTAAAGGGATCATAAAAATAATTTCTCCAGGCCAAGGACGACTGGCTTGAACAGTATACTAGTCTAAATGTCTGTGTCCCACTAAGTCATGCAGAACTCTCATTACTAATAGGAAGGCATGAGGTGTTTAGGGAAGTGTTTAGGGCATGAGAATTCCACCTTCATACATGGAATTAGTGCCTGCTTAGTCTATTTCTCTTTTCTATAACTGACTGCATGACGTATTGAGAATGAGAGATTCAAAACTGGATGGTCCTATAGGGTGAGGTCCTCCACGCTAGTAGGGGCTCTCTACAGAGTCCCAAGGCTGTCCAGCAGCATCAGAGGATAAGGGAAACTTATTCTTACCTGTGACTTTTATCCTTTAATTTTTTAATATTTATTGACCCTTTCTCTCTCTCTCTCTCTCTCTCTCTCTCTCTCTCTCTCTCTCTCTCTCTCTGTGTGTGTGTGAGTGAGAGAGAGAGAGAGAGAGAGAGAGAGAGAGAGAGAGAGAGAGAGAGAGGATGTTTGTGGTCTGTGATATGTCTGGGTGCATGTGATGTGTATATGTGTAATAAGAATGTGTATGTGTATATGATGTATGATAGGTGTAATGTGAAGTATATGTGTGTATGATGTGTGATATGTGTCTATATGTGGTGTATGATGTATGATATGTGAAGTGTGAAGTGTGTGTGTGTGTCTCTGTGTCTGCGTATGTGTCTATGTGTATGTATCTGTGTGTGTGTGTGTGTGTGTGTGTGTGTGTGTGTGTACATGGGTTCTTGTGTGGAGTTTAGAGAACAATTTGTGGAAGTTGCTTTCCTCTCTAGTACGTATGTTTTCAAGCCCAAACAGATCATCAGGTTTAGCAGCAGGTATCTTTACCCTCTGAGCCATCTTGCCAGCCCTCTCTTTTTTATGAACCACAGTCTCATCCAACAACACCCTACCTTACAGCCTCATGTCTAAAGCCTTGGTTCCTTCTTAAAGAATCCTCACATCTAAATATCACTGTCAAATTAAGTTCTTACTCTCTTAATGCCTCACTCACATCAGTGATGAAATTTTAACAGGCGTTTTAGAGGGACATTTGAATTTTAGAAGTGTTCCTAACAAAAGAGTTCTGATGGAGCAGTTTGACCCTTTCCACTGTGTCACCATTTAGAGATAGAGAATATGCCCAAAGACTAATGTTGGATGTTTCGTCTCCAGTTGTGGCGCTAGAGAGAGTTGATGGGATCATGCAGGTTCTGACCTACCAATGGATAAGTTCACAGTAAATGGGTGGCAAGGAAGCGTTGTATAGTTGTAGTGGTCCCTGGGGACATACATGCCTTTGAAAGTCATAGGCCCTTTCTGTGTGTGCTTCTCAGCCTCTAGAAGTGAACAGCATTCTTCCACCATGCCCTTCTATCAGGAGGTTTCCTCTCACTGCTGGCCTAGAAGCAAGGACACTACACCACCTAGGACTGAAGTCTCTCATGCTCTGGGACTAAGAAGCACATCCCTGATGTGGCTCAGAGGGAAAAGGCACTTGTTGCTCAGCCTGATGACACGAGTCTGATCCTCTGAATCAACAGAAAAGTGAAACGAGAGAACTGACTCCCCAATGTTCTCCTCTGATCTCTACATGTGCCTTCCCTTGAGCATGCACTTGTATATGACACAGACAGACAGAAAGACACACACACACACAAACACACACACACACACTTTCTCACACAATGCCTTCACACATATGCATGCTTAAAACCTTCCACCTTTAATTTAATTTAATCAAACATTCTGTTGTAATGACGGAAAGCCGGTACTAAGTTAGGAGTTAGGCAGGTGACATTTATGAAGAAGGGAATAAGCTCTAATTGTTCAGTCTGCTGATATATGATCTTGGACATTCCAGTCTCCAGAACTATGAGCAATATATTTCTCTTGTCTGTAAACAAGCCATTTTATAGCAGCCTAACAAGAAAGACAAGAGAACAATGCTCATAGCAACAGAGGCTTCTATACCTGTGGTTGGTATGTATATGTGTGCACATGCTCTTGCATGCATCCGCAAATACATGTTCTACAACCTGCATCAAACATTTCTGTTGATGGGTAGGTGAAAACAAGCCTATGTAAAGACCAGAAGACCAAGTTATTAAAGGCATTTGTAATAGTACTATTTCTTTCCTACAAATAAAACAACAGGTCACTTTTTTTGATACAAGAAATAGCTCTACATATTTGCTCCCTCTACAGAATCATCTTGATCTTGATATTTCTAAAGTTCCCATGGACCTTCCCATATTATAGTTCTTTGGTGGCTTTTATCTGGAATGGCATCAGAGTTCCCCTGGTTGTACATGGCAGGTCCCATTCTCCATGTTGATCTCTCGCTTTCTCTTTTAGTTGAAGCTCATGTCCTCTTGATTTGGCCTGCAACATGGCTTTCAACTTAGCCATTTATTTCCAGTCTAAAACCCACTGGTGGCTTCTTTAATGGTAAGTAAGTATTCAAATTTATAGCAATTTCTACTATGTCCTCAACTGAAACCCCATCAATCATCAAGCCCACAGAGTTAGCCAGGATCTGTTGAATTTTAATTCAAGAATCCTGATGTTGTTGTTGATGATGATGACGATATTTCTCCCTTTTAATATGTATTTTGATTGGTCTCATGTTCTCAAAGGCTTACTAGATTTCCTTGGTATGGTCTAAGTCCATTCTTTTAAGAACACGATTCATTGCCATGTTTTAAAAACATTTCAGGTGGGCAGCAGTTTGTCTCTAGAAATGTCATGACATTTCCCTTCCTTTTCTTTATATATGTCTATGTATTTTTAGTATTTTGGGTACACATGCTTAGCATTGATTATAATTAATTAGCTAAGTTCAAGTAAGTAGGTTCTGTAAAAGTCAACCACACTGAAATAACTAGCCTAGTTCCCCCTCTCTCTACTCAGTGATCTTTTGTTTGGGTGGGGCTCTCTTCCCCTTCTATTATATGTTTCTTTCCCCCTTCCTCTCCTTTCTTCACTCCCATTTCTGTCCTCCTTACCTCTCTCCTCCCTTTATACTCTTTTTCTTCCTTCTTTCTCCTCTTTTCTTTCTCCTTTTCTTCCTTTTTTCCTTTTTCCTCTTTCTTTCTTTTTTCTGTTTCTTCCTTTCTGTCTTTCTATCCTGCTTTCCTTCTGTCCTGTTCTCCCATTTCTTTTCTTTCCTTTCTTCTTCACTCTCCCACTCTCCTTTCTTTTCTCCTCCCCCTTCCTTCATTCCTCTCCATCCTCCCTCCCCTTCCTTCCCTCTTTCTTTCTGATAAGACTTCTCAATCTGGCTTACAGTTCCTGAGCCTAAGTGATCCATGCCTCTGTATCCCCCAAAGACCTGGGACTACAGCTCTGCCATGCTCCATCTGGATACATGTCCTTTCCTAGGACTATTGTTTAAACTTTTGACGCCCAGTCTCCTTCTGTAGCCTTCCCCAGATTTGAGTCTAATTCTCTGAGCTGCCTATCCTGTTTAATCCTCTGAAATAATCCTCTAAAACCTAATTTTACTGTAAATTTTTGCCATAACTTTTTTTTAAAAAGTGGTATTTGCTTAATGAATCTGTGTAAGAGCAAACATTACAAAAAATGTTTTTGAGGTTCATGTTTCTGCCCCCTTTTTTCATAATGGAGTCTGCATGTCCATGGATATAGAAAAAGAATTCAAATAAGTGATAACCTTCTCAAAGCTTCTTTATATAACTTTTTGGTTTATGTAAAAATTTATTCTAATAAATGTACTAAAATTGTGCTTTTTTTCTTAAGCCCCACGAAAGGGGTGTACCAACACCAGAGCTGTTGTAACCTTAGCTCATGGAATATATGGTGCAAGCTCCGATCCCATCTTCCAGATCCCCAATCTGTTTGCTCTATTGTCCTCAGATAGAGGGCACATCAAATATTAAACTGGTAAGAATAGATACACACCTGATCTTAGCCAAAAGGCCGAGAGATGACTCCAAAAGCACTGCATCTTAACTAAACACATCAACATTAACACCAACTCTGACTGTGCTCATGCTAGGAACCTAGAGGATGGACCCATCTGAGTTTACCTCACTGAGCCATCAATGGAGGCGGTAAGCACCAGCTGCTTGTCTTCCACGTAGATCACTTGAACAATCTCTAAAGAATGGGCACGCCAGGAAAGCAGCTGCTTGAATTTCTAGATGGCAACGAGAAGATCTTGGGATGAATCAAAATACAGTCTTAAGCTTTCTCATCGAGGAGTTACATTTATGAGTGGGTAGGAGAGACAGTGATTAAGGCTCTGCTCTGATGAGCTTTCTCTGGCTTACTGAGGTGCTGCAAATAGCCCAATTTTAGAGAAGTATTGCTCTGCACATACCCCTGCTGGAGAAAGAGCTCATATATTTATTATTTTGTCATGGGCTTTAGTGGATGGCTGGTAGTTGTAGAAGACACAGTGAAGACCATCAGGTGTGAAGGAAAGCAGATCTGGGAGGTGAAGGTTAAGGATGAAACTGACCAAGAGATTTTTCTTACTTGCAAATTTTCTCTAGGGAAAGCATTCTTTGCATGGGATATGGGGTAGGAGGCATTTGTTGTAAAGTATTGGCAAAATACTTTACAAAGTATTAGCTTATTCTCTTTCAAAAGCATTGTGAGGGTCAACTGATACCTTCTTTAACATTTGTCCTCAAGTTTGGAGCTCCCAAGGGACTTCAGAAGACACTCACAGTTTGTTCTGCAGTAATATATTCGCTATGTTTCTCTCTACCCATTGATGGACACACTAAGATTGAAAATCCCCTGGACTATCTACTCAGGGTCATCTCTGTGACCAAAGTCCTAGGAGCTTGCTGTTTTCCTATGTGTCTCCTATTCCTCGAGACCTTAGAGGGTTAAAAATAATTTCTTCTGAGTTTCTTAGATCAATTTTCTGTGGCTGTTCTTAAATGGCAGGCTAAAACTCTGCAGTTTCCTATTTCCTACTGTTTCAAAGCTGTTAAAGGACAATGAATCACCCAAGGGTCCTGTCTCTGTAAGATAGCATCCATCCAAGCACAGGCTGGGGGCATATAGCTTAAATTGCAGTAGAGTCGGTCCTTGGAGGGTACTGGGGCCACTTGCATTTCTATCTTCTGTATCTCTAGGACAACGCTCAGCACACATGAGATGATTTCTGTATTTATGTGGACAGCTAAAGTTCATACCTTTTCATCGTGAGGTGGATCTATGAAGGAACCAATATTGCAAAGGATAACGTGTCCTTCTGTATAAAATTTAAACATTGGAGACCTTCATTAGATATTCATAGTCTTTAGGCAAACACCCCCCAAAATGACATGTTATTTTGATTCAGGCACTTATATTAGTAGATAGAATAGAATCTGAGAAACCAGATACAAAAGAAGGAATTTGGAGTCTAGGGATCTAGCTTGGTAGAGAGCTGCTTAGCATGTGAGAAATCCTGGGTTTGATCCCCAGCACTGCAGAAAACTGAATGTGGTGGCACATCCCTGTAACCTTAGCTCTCAAGAGCTAGAGGTAGTATGACTAGAGATTTAAGGACATCCTTGGTTATATCACAAGTTTGAGGCCACTCTGGGCTACATGAAATCCTATCTCAAATTTAAAAAAAAGAGAAATAATGAACAGCAATATTATTGTCTCATAAAATAGAAGGGGAAGAAACACTTCCAAGCTCATTTTAATAAGCTAGGATTAACCCAATAACAAACCCAGATTAAAAAAAAATCTAACAATAAAGGAGAATTATAGACCAATTTCCTTATTGAACATAAATGAAAAATTCTTGGAAAAAACCTTGCAAATTGAATTAAAGAACACATCAATAATACGATTAATATGATCAAGTTGGCTTCATTCTATGGATAGATTGATGGTTCAATAAAAATATGACAGTGAACAAAATTGGACTATATAAATGCACTCAATGACAGAAATCGTATGTTCATTTCAATTGGCACTTAAAAGGCCTTTGAGAAAATCAGCATCTCTTCATGATAAAACCTCTGGAGAGACTTGGGATACACGGAACATATCTCCAGATAATAAAACCTAACGTAAGGAAAAGTAGTGGCCACCATGATGTTAAATGAGGAAAACTCAAAACATTGTCACAAAGATCAGGAACAAGACAAGGGTGTTGACTTTCACCATTTCTAGTCAGTATAGTGCTTGATGTCCTAGCTAAAGCAGTAAGACAAAGGAAGATCAATGGGCTATAAATAGCAAGAGAAGTAAAATTATTCCTACTTATAATATTATATAAAAGAGATCCCAAAAATCCTACCAGAAACTTCTAGAATTTCAGCACAAGAAATTATTTGTAGGCTAAGCATGGTGGCTTACACTCAGAAGGTAGAGGCAGGTTGATTTCTGTGATCTCAAGGGCAGCCTGGTCTACACAGTGAGTTCCAAGCCAACCAAAGCTACATAGAAAGACCCTGTCACAGAACAAGCAAAACAAATATTGTTTGGCCCAAGTCCCTTGGATGGGGGTTAGAGTCCTGGATCCTTCCCTGAGGTAGGGATATACAGACATTTTGAATTAGCTGATACCCTGGGACATGCCAGGCAGCAATCTGCCGCTGTGTACACTCTCACAATCCTGGAGCCTCAGCCTCCAGAAGGCCCGGCAGATTCTTAGAGACTAATCTGAGTCCTGAGGATGTCCTGAAGAACTGAACACTATGCAAGATGAAGGATAAATTCACTGGTGCCTTCAACTGCATTTAAAACTTGTCCATGTAAAAGACTACCTTCATAAGGACTCAAACTCCTGGCCCTGGAGGACAGACAGGAAGAAGGGCACATGCCACAAACATAGAAGGTTGGCTTTCGTACCCACCCTGCTGTAGCTATAACTTTCTCACCGTGAGCATACCTCTTGGAGACTTTCATTTGTCTCTGTAAATGTCATGCGTGTTTCTCAAGAGCTATTTTTATATCATGCAGGTTCTTAAGACGCAGCTTAATCGGTCAGAACAAGGACTTACCCATGTTCCCAGCCAGCAGTATCCTGCAGCACGAGTCCGTGTACAGTGTCGTCAGCGAAATGGCGGAGTGCTTCGTGAAGGGAAGCATGTCTTTCAGAAGCTTCCCCTGAACAAGGTACAAGGTAAACAAGGCTCCTATGACAATAAGTTCTATAAAATCCCAAGATTGAAGTTGAATTTCACTCTACCTAAGACACTTCAATTTTTATCTCTACTACTAACAGGATTTTCTCATCTGTACTAAAAATAACTTGATGCTATCCATGAGGACTTATTACTTTGAAATGAAGAGTATGGATAACTACTAGCTGATTGTTACCTATTTCCTCTTTTCCTTGTGTTTTCCATGGGACTTTTCATGCAATTCCTTGTGCGGGATTTCAAATAGATACTTTCTCCTTACACAAACATTCCCTTCAAAGTCAAATACAACTGCAGGGTGACACAGACATACTTACCTGCTAGGAAAACATACCTGATTATTGAAGCAACAAAGGATTGCAAAAGGTTCGAACCAATATAAACTATTTTGAGTGGTATAAGCTAGCCTTTGGAAGGACTTCCATAGCATGATCTCATTGGAAAATCAACAGCTGTTCTCTAAGACTCCTTGGATATTGTCTCTTCTGCTTCTCTGTTTTCCTCACCACAGATAAAAGGCATTTCATTCCAAGATCATCTGGGAGACAGTTTGTGTTTTCAAACCTCAGGACTCATTACAAAGCTAGAACCTGTGGGCAGACTGGCACGGAGCTAGTGGACAGCTTTGTGTCCTTGGGTCTTGCTGTGGGCCACACAACACCCGCTGTCATCTCCTGGGTCCTCTGTAGAAGACTCACCACAGTGTTCACATCTCCTTGGGTCTCCCAGAGTTTCAGGCTCACAATGACTCATCCAATTACAAACCCATCTATCTCCTGCTTTGAATTCTTGTTCATTTTTTACATTTAGTGTGTGTGTGTTTGTGTGTGTGTATGTCTCTCTCTCTCTCTCTCTCTCTCTGTATGTCTGTGTGTGAGTGTGTTTGTGTGTGTCTGTGTGTGTGTCTATGTGTGTGTGTCTGTGTGTGTGTATGTCTCTCTCTCTCTCTCTGTATGTCTGTGTGTGAATGTTTGTGTGTGTGTGTCTGTGTGTGTGTCTATGTGTGTGTGTCTGTGTGTGTTTGTGTATGTCTGTGTGTGTGTGTTTCTGTGTGTGTGTGTGTGTGTGTGTGTGTTTGTGCTGCATATGTGGAGCTCAGAGGACAATGGACAACTTTGTGGAGCTACTTCTCTCCTTCTACTAGGGTTTGAGCTCAGGTTTTCACGCTTGTGTGGCAACTAAATTTTACCCACTGAGCTATCTCACTGGTCCCTAATTTGTACTTTTAAATTGGCATGTGCACCCCCTCTCCCAAGTCACTTGAACTCTTTTGGCAAATTAAAGCTACTGTTTTCACAGTAAAAAAAAATTTAAGGACATTCAAAGTGATACAGTACCATCTTTCAATAATTTATACCATTAAAGTTTTATATTAGGGTTCAGCCAGTAAAGGGGCTTGCTGCCAAGCCTGGTGACCTACATTTAATCCCTGAGACCTACATGGTGGAAAAAGCGACTCTCACAAGTTTCCTTTTGACTTTCTTATTACTATCACGGCAAGCATGTACACATATGCATATATAATTACACATATACACAGATACATAAGAACAATAAAAATATTTTAAATGCTATAGGTCAGTATTCTTTTATTCTGTTTTATGGTATGCAAATACAAATGTGTAGGTGTGTGTGTGTGTGTGTGTGTGTGTGTGTGTGTGTGTGTGTGTGTGTGTGTGTGTCTAGACCAGGGAACAACCTTGCGTGTCACTCCTCAGGAACACCATTTACCTTATTTTGAGACAAGATCTCTGCCCGGCCTATAGCTTGTCAGCTAAGTTAGAATGTCTGGTCAGCAAGCCCAAGGGATCTACTGATCCGTCCTCGCCAGCACTGGGATTATAAATGTACTCTACCATGTTCAGACATTTTTATTTTGGATTTTAGGGGTTTTACTTATCTCCCTACCTCCTTGCATCCTTTTATAGAACACATCATTAGTGACATCTTACTTAAATATCCAGTAAGTTATTATCAATTCACAGCTGAGGTTGGAAGATTTGAAACTGTTAACAGTTTTGATGACCTAATGCCTTTAGTGGTAAAATGGACCTAGTGTAGAGTTTGGCAGTAGTCAGTGATAGGCTGAAAAACCAGCTTCGGCTGCAAGAGGGAAATGTTTGAATTGAATGCCATGTGGAAGAAGGCTGCAATGTATAACTCTCCTCTTTATCATCCCATCCCTTTGGAATCCCAGCCAAGACCACCACCTCCAACGTCCACAAACGGAGGTGTCCATCCTCGTGTGCAGTGACCAGGAGAGGAGGCTGTGGTTCCACAGAGCTGGCGGACGCGGTCTGTTTCTTGCTCCCCGCCTGGTGTTCGGACCCCGTGTCTGTTTGCTCGCCTGGTAAGAAAAACTCGTGAGCTCTGCTGGTCTTTGTAATCCCCAGGGTTCCAAGTTTTATGGAATACCAAAGAAGAGATGGGAGGGAAAGAGCAACGAAGGGTTTTCTCAAAACAAAAAGAAGTTAGCTTAAACTTGAGAAGACTCACCAGGACAAAAATAGAAAAGTATCTGTACAATGGGAATCCGGGATCACAGGAAAATCTAAAAGGTTTGTTTGGGGTCCTATTTTAAATACCTCTAGAAGGTTCTGCATGTGGTGGCTAGACCTTGTGAAAGTTTTATAAATCCAGCATAAGTTTTAGTAAAATGCATTGGAGACTAAGAAGTTCAGGATTATTTTGGATTTTAAAAACCAAGAATTAGCGTAGACAGCATCATTTGTTTTTGTCCATGTTGAGAATGATTCTGAATATGTCATCTCTTAAAATGAACATATATCAAGAATAGAGGGCTTCCTGATGACATCTTCACACATGTATAGCATGTATAGTAGTCATATCTACTCTACATTACTCTTCCACATTCTCTCTCCCTCCCATTGATGCTGTTAAAAGGCCTCATTTTAGTAGAGATCCTTTCCTTTAGACTACCAAGACTCCCAAACACCTCAATATTCAGTCACAGAAAGAGCACACCAAGACTACTGTATCACATGAAATCCCTGTTGCGAAGGATCTGCCCGGTGTGGGCTGGAAGCTCTGTGGTAAAGTGCTTGCCGAGGATGTGTGAGGCCCCAGTGACACGAAGAGAAAGAAAAGACTCAGCCTTTTGATTCTACAGAAATGAGTTCATACTGACCTTTGACCTCACTCATACTGACCTTTGACCTCGGTGTCATGTATACTTTGCTTACTTCCCTGAATGGAGAAGAGAGAGAAGACAGTTCTGAGACATTGCAAGGGAATGAGATCTACTAAGCAGGCAGCTCCCGCAGACAGCTGAGTTGGCATTCCTAAGTATTAACGTTAAAAGTCACTTTCAAATTATTTCTTTGAAATACTGTAGTGCAGAGCTTTTCATAGTCATAAATGAAAGAGCTATAAAACAATGGAATCGCCTGGGGGCTTGCACTAGTGACAGTGACTAGTGACCAGTGCATGCCCAATTTTTGGTGTGCCCAACTCTTATTTTACAGACAACCATACAGATGCCTTTGTTCCCCTGATCTATTGACAAGGAAAGAGAAACTTCTTTTTAGTGACAAGGTTAGACTGAATCTGGAAGTACAGCAAAGACTTAGATTTGGGCCTGGCCCTGCCTGGCTTTTCTATCCATCCAGTTATGTTTTCTTTCTACCACACTAGTTCTAAATAACTTTTGTGTGAAAATTTGACTTAATAAAATCCTGATTGGAAAAGCACTGCAAAAAAATTTGTGAAATTGGAACCCACAACACAGAAGACCACTGCATTATATTATGGACCATGATCTAATTATACCACATGTGAAGTATGATAACATAGAAGAGATGCTCAAAATCACTAGATTATTTTACAAGCATAAAAGCAATGTGTTTAAATTATTAATACACTTGTTTTATATTGTTCACATATGGGAAGACCTTGGAAATAAAGTTCTTCAATGTAGTCATTGAATTTTAGGGAGAACTAAGATTTCACATGTACACATAGATAGTTCCTGCTTACAGCAGGAAGATGTTATCTCTGTCACACTCACCTTGCTACTCTGTGGACCCTTGCTTGAGTCACATTGGGTTGAGGAGCATATGGAATCCTGACTTGATCTCCTGAAGAAGGATGGAGGAGACACAGGATGGAAAGGTCAGATAATCCACAGAACCCAGAGTGTCTACCCACTTTCAGGAGGTCATTTCCTCCTCATGTGTGGAAGTGTTCCACTCACTAGCCCACATCCTATGCAATGATTGCTCACTGGTTTGGTGTTAGAGGTGGAAAATGCTATGACACTAAATAGGTATGGGGGCTGGCTGGGTCTAGGAAACACAGGCCTGCCCCACCTCTCTGCTAATGCTAGATTGACACATTGATTTCCCCATACTGAAATGCAGGGGCAGATGGTAGTAATAATGACAAGCCTGGCTAACTTCATACACTGTGTTATTTTTTCTGGCCTGACCCTGTCTCTTCTCTTCTTTGTGGGAATGGGCTGACAGCTAGCTTATGTACAAAGAACAACCCTGATAAGAGTCTCCAAAGAATTTTGATTCAATTTTAAGACAATGTATAAAGAAGGAGTTAGACTTGGACTCACCAACAAGCAAATCCCAACTATAACACAGAAACCTTTCATATCCCTCTAGAGATTTCTTTAATATTGTTGCTTAAAACTACAGACTTCTAAAGCAAAGATAAGTAGACAATAGAATCAAACAGTTTAAATTAGACATTTAATAAAAAGTCCTCTGCTTGCACGGGAGTGAATGGGATTGCCCATTTCTACTGGATAGCCCATGGGACCTGCAATATCATTTCCATTTGCAGTCCTAAATTTGCTGCATATCTGTGCAGATTGTATTAGATTTAGCTAAAAGTATGATCCAATGAGCATTTCTCATTTCTTCTACTGTGGAAAAGGGAGTTATGAGGCCAACATGGTAAGGGTTCACACAGGGAGGCTACCATGTCAAAGGTTTACACAGAGAGAGCAACACTGTAAAGGTCCACATAGTGAGGGTGACATGATAAGGGTCTACACAGTGAAGCTGACACGGTGGTAAGTAAGGGTCTACCCAATCAACATGTCAGGCCCATAGAGAATATGACAGTGAGGAAAACTGAAACGAAAGAGGTAGCTCGACACCCATCTTCCTTCTGCTGTCCCTTCCTTCATGCTGGGAGATGAGTTGCTAACCTCACCTACCTGGGATCCAGATAGTACTACGTGACCACAAAGTTCTGAGTTACCTTACACATTCGGGAATTCGGAAGAGGAACATTATGTCATTAATTCGAAAGCGTTTGGGATCCAACTCGGGATCTGTAGAGAAGCAATCCTCAGGCCGGTATCTGAAAATAAGCACATCCTTGCCTAGTAAACTGTGCCAACTAGGAGTCTCGCCTTATTTCCATTGTCATAATTCCCTGCAGATCTAACAACTTCAAATGTCATCGCTGTAAATGAAGTGGAATCCTGGAGGGGTTGAGTTCGGATATGCCTTTCTTCACTAAAGCTGTGTAGAACCACACGGCCATTAGATGACCTACAAGTCTTTAATCCAATTAATTGGAGCTGATTTTCTACCTCTAATTCAGTGAATGTCTAAACCTGTAGAGGAACTACCGGGAAGTTTCATGCAGTTTAAACAGAATTCTACTATGAACATATGGAATGATAGAGTTCAGTGAAATGAGGTGCCTTACCCCTGGAGCTTATAACTGTACCCCACTCCCATTGCTCTAGTCTTCAATGGACCCAGATCCCTTGGAACTTCAGGTCTTGAGAATAGAATAGTAGTCTCTAACCACCTACACTATACTCTATGATCCATCACTTAAATATTTGCATTCCTCAGGAAGAACTGACCTCCTAGCAATGTGCCCTTTTCCTTTAAGGGAAATTACTTCTGTTAATTTGAGCTGATGAGTGACTGCTTAAAATTTGGATCTGGAACCTCCTCCAAGAACCCATATTTTAAAGGCTTGCTCCCCAGATCAATGCCCTTGTGAGGTGTTGAGCTTTTAAGAGGTGGTGCCTGGTCAGAAGTTTTCTAGTCATTTAGAATGTAGATCCTCGAGAGAGATCTGGCAACTTCTCCTCGTCTTTCTTTTTATTTTTTCTCTATGAGATGTTCCAACTCTGATCTGATGCCTCCTCACAGGCCCAAAGCAACAGGGTTAGTTGATCACTTGACCCTCTGAACCCATGAGCCAAGACAAACTACCTTAGGGATTTGTTACAGCAACTGAAAGGAGACTAACTAGGTGGTACAGGGGTCTTATATGATGGAAGCAACATAAAAAAAGAAGCTTGAGAATTTGAGGACATTTTTAGCTCAATGGTTTTAGATATTGGTCATTAATCAGGAAATAGATTATTAATTAGCAAGAAATGTTACTAATTCTTAACCCCCTAATGATAGTGTTCTTGAGAGAAAAGGGTTCTTTCTCTCTAACTGGTGAAGAAATAAGACAAAATGAGGTTATTAAGAGATTGTACGCTGGAGAGATGGTTCAATTGGTGAGGGCACTTGTTGCTCTTATGGTAGTAATCTGTTCAGCTCCTAGCACCCATATGATAGCTCACAACTGTCTGTAAATCTATTACCAGGGGATCTGACACCCAATTCTGGCCTCGGTAGGCACTAGACACACAGGTGGCACACAGACATACATGCAGAGAAAACTCTTATACATGTAATATTGTATTATAAATAAAACAGTAGAAATGGCCTCCACCATAAATATAGGAATAGCATTCAGCTTTAAAACCAGTTAAGCTGGGGCTAGATTGTCTTACACAGTTCTGGGTTAAGCTACATCTTTTCCAAAAGACTGTAGTGATTCTAAATAAAAATATGTTCTATGTTTGCATGTGTTTGTAGATATGTAGTAGCCAAGGAACAGCCTCTGTGTGTTCCCCTGGTATAGGACCCATTGTTTTTAAGACAGAATATTTCATTGGCCTCGAACTTGTCAAGTAAGCTAGGTTGACTGGTGGCTACTGAGCCCTAGATATCTACTTGTCCCCGCTTCCCCAGTGTTGGGGTCATAAGGATGTACTACAGTACCTGGCTTTTTATATTTAGGTCCAGAGTTGAACTCAGGTCCTCGTTCATACAGTGGAAAGTATTTTTCCTCACTGAACAATCTCCCAGGACCCTACTTCTGTAAAATAATTGTCTGCCCATAGAAAAGGAACACTACTCACCATAGCTGTTTTCTTTTATTGAGCACTATCTTTGGATGTATTCCTTGGCAAAATGCCAGGTACTTAAGCAAGAAAAATTGCTACCTTGATATTGGAAATAGCTCAGGACAGCTGTCCCCTCTTTTCACAGAGGCACTGGCACTGATCTTTTTCATATATCTTCTTTGCCTTCTCAGTAGTGAGTCAGGCACAAACTGACACCTTCAATGTGAGAACTGTTCATAAGAATGTGAGGAATTGTCTGGTGAGTGTAGACATAGGTATCAAATGACAAGATGCAGTGCAGAAGAAAAGCCTGTGGACAGGTACTGAGTGTTATGATGGGGCCAACTTTTGGTGAAAAGATGCATGGTCTAGGTAGACCAGTAGGAGATAATGCTCTCTAGAGGTAGCGATTTCATACGTGCTTTCCCCTTTTTCTTCTTCCTTTCCATTCTTCTCTAAGCTAAGTTTGATTTTATTTTGTTTTACTTAAGATTATTGGGCATTTTTATCTGCCAATAATTTTACAAACCTCCTTGATATAGGGTGTCCATATAAGATCCCAATATATACCTCCAAGTATACAAGTTGAGACAGCCTATTATTTACAGTTTAGCCATACAGCCATTGGTTCCTTTAAACCAATGTCAAGAGCACTTAAAGATGATGGTTAATCAGGGAGGATAAAGACTCTAATCATGATCCAGAACATTTCAATGTAAGTGGTTGAGATCCAAGATGCACCGGCTACATTTGCCCATGATAGAGCCAGCAAGTAAATTGGATATGCTGACCTGAATGAGAATAATATTCTTTTACAATATTTATTACCATTTGTATTTGGCAAATAAGTAGAATTGGTGGCACTAGGAATACAGAGGGAAGAGAAGCTTGACGGAGGGACAGAGGTCAGGGATTGTGAGGCTTGAAGTGACTGGGGAGTGATCAGATTTCCAGTACATGATTGGATATGTGTAACATGAAAGTTTGTAGATATTAATATGTCAAGTTATTACACATTTTAATTATTTGTTGGGGCTAGAGCTATGGTTCAGAGGTTAAGAGCACTGGTTGTTCTTCTAGTGGACCCAAGTTTGATTTCTAGCATCCGCATGGTGGCTTACAGCTGTCTGTAACTCTAGCATCAGGGATTCAGGGTCCTGATCTGACCTTTGCTAAGCATCAGGCAAAACACCCATATAAAAATAAATAAAATTTAAAAAATAAAATTAAAACCATTTATTGATGTCATAAATTTAAACATGGAAAGATCAGATATTTATGTAAAGAAAAATATCTCGGATATACAAATATTTATGGTTTTTCTGTGTGTAATCATGGAATTTAGACATTCAGAACATAATGTGCTTATGAGAATAACCTCCAGGAAAATCCTTCCTTGAAGGTTATCACCACCATTCCCAACACCTCTTTTCTTTTCTTTTTTTTTAAATCTTTATTAACTTGAGTATTTCTTATTTACATTTCGATTGTTATTCCCCTTCCCAGTTTCCGTGCCAACATCCCCCTAACTCCTCTCCCTCCCCTTCTATATGGGCTTCCCTTCCCCATCCTCTCCCCATTACCACCCTCCCCCCAACAATCATGTTCACTGGGGGTTCAGTCTTGGCAGGACCAAGGGCTTCCCCTTCCACTGAACACCTCTTTTCTTTAAGTATTGCTTGTTATATAAACTCTTATGCAGCAAAATGTCCTATTCCTTAGGGTAGATACAACACTTACATTTCTTTGACAGAGGCCGTTATGAAATTCCATAAGATAATCATGCCATTTAAGGTTCCAGACACTATCAAATTAAACCCCTCTGTTTGAAATACATCAATGCAGTTCACATCCGTATTGGTGGTAGAACTCTAAAGAAAAAGAGCATAGATGTAGATTGGTGGGAATGCATAGTCAGACTAATTAAAAATGTTATAGCTACATACTGGAATCAATTGCAACTTCAAGCAGTGTCATAATATGTTCAAAGTCATTGAGTATGAAATTTACTACCCCTCCCCCTTTAGCATTAGACAATTTAGCTTGGATAATTCATTGAAACAATAAAAACATCCTCCCTTCTCTTCTGGCCCCTTTTGTTTTAGCTTTGATTTACTCTAATCCACTATTAGACTCTCCTCTCTCTCTCTCTCTCTCTCTCTCTCTCTCTCACTCTCTCTCACACACACACACACGTCGTCGTCAATGCCGTCGTAAATGCGTCATCGTTGTCATCATCATCATCATCATCATCATCATCATCATCTTGAGAAAAACAAAAAAACAGTCCACATTAGCCATTTTCACTGACAGGCCAGTCCTTCAAGTCCATCTGTCTGTCCAGCTTCTGATGCACCATACTTTATGGAAACCTTCTAGTTACACCATCTAGTAACGCATGCTTCTTTGCAGTTATCCTCTCTTGGATATTCGTTGAGCATCTTAGGTTCTTGGAGTGCAGATCTAAATATAGCATCTGCGATCTGAGATATGTATGAGAATTTAAAGTATGCATATGAAATGTTAATTACTGAGCAATCTGAAAATGTTGAATTAGAGACATGTGCAAGGCTTGATAGGGGCACAATGACATCTACTTAAGATGGGCAGACTCTTGCTTTTACAGTTCTCCATGTTCTCCCCTTCCTGAAATGCCTTACACTCATGATAGAGGGCTTTCCTGATTTTGCTTGTATTCTCAGTTGGATCTTGGACATTCCTCAATGCTGAAAGCTTGGCCCACAGCCTGTGGCACTATTGGAAAGAAGATTCTGGAGCTTTTTAAAAGTTAGGCTAAGTGGGTACATGCCTTTCAAGGGGATATTGTGGCCTCTCCCTTTCTCCTTTTCTTCCTCAGTTTCTGACTTTTCTGAATAGCAGATTCCTCTGCTCGGAGTTTCTACATGACCCTGTGACTACTGGAGCAAAGACTTTGGACTGGGGCTTCATACTGAAAAATTAATCTTCCTTTTAAGTTATTTCTCTCAAGGAGTTTGCCCCAGTGATGGAAAGCTGACTGACACAGCTTGGGACTCATCACCACCTGGTTTTTCTATTTTAGATTTAATGGTATCTTCTTCTGTTCAGTTTTTAATACTAAGATCTTTAGTGTTTACCTCTTGCACATTTGTCTTCCCCTTTTCTTTATTCTGGGCAATCTCCATGCTTCCTGTTTTACTAATAACCTCTTCTAATAATCTAGTCTAGTTCTCTCTCCAAAGTTATAGGCTTGAACACTTAATATTTAGTTAATATGTCTAAGGCACCAGCTCCTTTAAGCACATAGTACTTTCCTTCATCCTTCTTTCACCATGTGAACTCTACCACCAATGAGTTCTACTAATTTTACTGCTTAAGTTTTTTTTGAGATCCTATTTTTTTATTTTATGTATATGAATGTTTGACCACATGAACCTGTATGCCTTGTTCATATAAAGCCCATTGATGCCAGAAGAGGGCATTGTACACCCTGAGACTGGAGTTACAGACAGTTGTGAGCCTACATGTGGGTGCTGGGAATCAAACCCTATTCTCTGGAAGAGCAGCTAGTGCTCTTAACCACTGAAGCCATGTCTCCAGCTGTCACTTAAATATCTTTAAAGCCTTCTTTTCCTTACCCTCTCTACTGTCATGACCTTTTTCCTTTTAAGCCTAACAATAGTCTATTGCCTGAATCTTTGGATGTTAGCCTTACTCTATTTACTCTATTCACTTAAGCAGAATCAGAGGTGGATAACCCATAACACAATTCTGATCAGATCATTCTTTCATTAAAGTCCTCCTATGAGCTCCCAGTTCTTAGGCTCATGAGTCCGTAAGTCCTATCTTTTCATTTCCATCTTCTGCCACTCTGGTCTCTCTTTCTTTGAACTGAGATACTTGTTATCTTTCACAGATCACACAGTATCTTATCTACATGATATGTTTTATGATCCTCTTCTCCTTTTGGGATTCCTTTTCTCTTCTTACCTCCCTTTAGAAACTCAGCGATTACGTATTTCAGGAGCTCCCCCAATTCCTGGCACTCCAAGAGGCTGGCTGTACACCTACACTTGATCTTAGCCAAAAGGCTGAGAAGCGATGGCTGTACACTCTACCTGTCTTGGTATTCCTTGTGCAGAGAACAGCACATGCTACACACTAGGTGCTTAGTCAAAAGTACTTCATAAACCAAAGCCTTTTATGAAAAGAGTGTTTCTGTACAATCTAATTTCTTTCCTAAGTGACTTTGAATTTTAATGTAGGTTATTTTAATGTAGGTCACCACAGGATGTGTTAGGCTGTTAATTATGACAAATACCAAAGGTAAGAAAAGAAAACCAGAGATAATTTAAACTTGCACAACGTCTTTCTCTCAAGTGCATGTGTTCACTATTCATGTATACGATTGCATATAGAAGCTCAAAATTGACACTGGGCAATGTTTTCCCCAATCTCTCTCCGTGTTAACTGTTGGGAAGTGTTCTATAGTTGAACTTCTAGCTTTGGTAGGCTAGCTAGCCAGCTTTTTCTAGGGTTCCCCTGTGTCCACCTCCTGAGTGTTAGGACTACAGTTGGCTGGTGTGCTGGCTCAGCTTTTCATGAAAATCTGAACTCTGGTCTGCATGCTAATGAGCAAACACCATCTATTTAGCCATCTCTCCAGCTCCATGTCTGTGGTACTTGACTAATTTGTCATCTTATTTAAAGAGGTCATTTTTCACTTGTATACTTGACAAGTGCCTTGGTTCGAACTCACTGTAGACTCATCTTTCTTCTGTTGTTAGCTAATATAGCGTTTCATACAGCATACAGGTATCTCCAAACCCAGTTCCAGTGACAGAGTTGGAAGAGGTAGGTTGGAATTGCTCTCTGAGGTGTTGAGAATTATATTAATTTCAACACTCTTTAATAATAAAATCTCTTATTGAAACTTCCAATGCAATCCAAGTTCAATGCTATGCTAACATTTGCTTCAATATGAGGAAAACAATATCTTCTTTATATTAAGAAAATCCAATAGATATGTTTCAAATTCTATAAGACAAGTTGCATAATTTCCTTGTGGGTTACATTACAGTTAGTTCACTAGTTATGGGGGAGAGCCTGAAGGCTTCCTTTGTTTGGTCCTTTTATAACATATTATCTTGTAGGTTTTGTTAACTTTGGCCTTGAAAAACTGAGAAGCAGAAATACTTTAAGGTAATATTAGAGTATATCAATAAAGTTAATGAAGATCCATTTAAAACAAAGACTAGATGTTTTAAGAACAAAACAAAACAAAACAAAACAACAACAACAACAACACGACAGCTTCCTTCTCTGTCCTCAGCCTCAACTTCAAACATCTTGTCTAATTCATCCTCAGATGTATACTCCTGCAAACAAGTCACAGAACTAGCTTTTTGAAGAGACTTTCTATCAGGTCATTTATTTCAATAGACACAGATACATCTGAAATCTTTTGAAAGGTGTCTGAGCTCTAGTAGTAGTAATGAATGTTTTTCTGGTCATAAACATTTCAAGCATCCTGAGATAATCCTGTGGGAGCAAAGGAGATGTGATCCTGACAAGTCCCATGACATGGGTCATGTTTCAGAAACATGGTGCTAAGTGAGGGCAACAGCGTCCACTGTAGAACGGGAGTCACTGTTGTGACAGTGAGAAACAATTTAACTGAAAAGAATCAGACAGATAGGTGTTCATGTGGCAGGGATTAGGTCGTATGTGGATTTCTTCAAGTTCACTGACTACTACACTTACATCCTGCTAGGTCTCATTTTATTAAAGTCCACCAAAGTCAACTCTGCAAAGCCACAGGTTGTCTCCAGGTACCAATGCACGCACTGAAGCATTCAAGACAATATCTTTCTATACCTTCCAGTTCTTATAAAATATTTATTTTTCAAGTAAGATGAACTGGATGGTGGGTAGAGGATGGATACTGAAGTAGATCTATAACAAACAATAAACTGGTAGTTACATCTAAGGGCAGACATTTCTATGTGTTCACTGTATTATTTTTTGAATATTTTATGATAAAATATTGGGAATGAAAACACCAGGCTGATCTCAAACTCCTGACCATGCTGCCTCAACTTGAGTGCTAGGATTACAAACCACCAGAGGCTGAGCTGAAACTCGGGGGAATCCATGGTTCAGCACCAATCAGAATTGGGAGAGATCTGTATTTTCCAATGTTATAGTAAGTTAGGGTATTTCCTCCCATCGGTCCCCTTATAATGTTAAAATTTAGAGAATAACCTGAAAGAAAAAAGTCCTAGGGTATCTGTTCCTTGTATATATTTCAAAACAACTATGCAATAGCAACAGGTACACTCATGATTAGCTGAATGTTTCAATTCTCCAGCAATGTGAGAAGCACAGAAAGACCCAAAACTAGAAAAATAGAAGATGACATTTGACTGACTGGTCTTGAAAATCTAGGAAACAGTGTATGACAGAGATGACATGCTGGACTGTGCCTGTAATATGAGCTCTAGGTATCCTGAGGAAAGGAGAGAGTTCAAGACCAGTATGTGATGCACAGTGAAACATTTTCTCAAGATAGACAAAAACCAAAAGAACACACACACACACACACACACACACACACACACACACACACACACACACACTCCAACCACAAAAGTCTATAATGATGTACTAACTGGGCAGAAAAAGTGAATTGTTCTTTAATGATTTACACATATATATGTTTCTAATCTATGGGGGGAGATTTGACATACAAAGGAAAAGACAAGTTGGATAGAAAAATACAGATGGCCTGGAGAGATGGCGCAGTGGTTAAGAGAACTGACTGCTCTTCCAGAGGTCCTGAGTTCAATTCCCAGCAACCACATGGTGGCTCACAACCATCTGTAATGGGATCTGATGCCCCTTTCTGGTGTGTCTGAAGACAGCAACAGTGTACTCATATGTAATAAATAAATAAATCTTTAAAAAATATAAAAAAGAAAATAGATATAATAAATACTCCATGAATGAACAGAGGATATAACAAATGAATGGAGTACATAACAAATATTCTATAAATGAATGGAGGATAAAACAAATGCCCCATGGGAGAAGAGTGGACATAATGCCCCACAGATGAACAGAAGATAAAACAAATGCTCCATGGATAGAGAAAATTCCCCATGAATGAACAGGAAAGGATGCTTACTTACAATTTACAAGAAAAATGCCACTAAAATATTACTTGAGTTTTTTCATGTAAATTCGATTTTAAATGCTTGGTAAGACTGTGGTGGAATACACCCTTGTTCACATGGCAGTGGAAACGCAGAATTATATAACTCCATGTAGGAGAATTTGTTACTATCTAGGAAAACACAATATTTATATTTTCCTTGACCAATTTCATGATCTCCTGTGTTTTATTTAAACTTTTGATCCATATTTCACCTGAATTTTTTCAAGGTGAGAGATTATGAATCTAATTTCACTCTTCTGCATGTAGCTATTCAATTTCCCCAGCACAATTTGCTGAACAGGTTGTTTTTTTTTCCAATGTGTGTTTTTGGCAGCATTCATAAAAAATGGGGTAGGTGTAGCTTCGTAAATGTCTGAGTCCTCCTTCTGTTGGTCTACATGCTTTTATGCTTTTCTTTTCTCCTTCTTTCTATTTCTTTTCTTTCTTTTCCTTTTTCTCTTCCTTCCCTCCCTCCCTTACTTTTGTTGTTGTTGTTGCTGTTGTTGTTGTTGTTGTCATTGCCATGCCCTTCTTGCAATTGTTGCTTTGTAGCATCGTTTGAGGTCAAGGGTTCGATGCTTTCAGAATGCTCCTTCTTCTTAGCACTGTTTTGGCTGTTTGAGGTCTTTTGTACTTAAACATGAATGTTTTTATGTTTGTGCGAAATTTCAATGAATAAAGTATTTGGATTTTGATAGAGACTATATTGAATATGCATTGCTTTTACAGTGTGGATTTTGCCTATTTGACTATTTTATTAACTAAATATGACAATCTTTAAAAATAATACCACAGACTTAAACCCGGAACTTAGTACAGGAACAAATGTTAGCTATTCAGCTTTATAAGAGAATGAAGTGATAGGTAAAAAAAAAATAATTAGAATAGACTTTGTTTTGTAACTCAGGATAGAAATGGTTATATAAATTTAATTTTGTAACTATCATATGTTTTGCATAATACAGGGAAAATAATTAAAAATAAATATATTAGAGCCAGCAAGATGCCTCGATTGATCAATGGCCTGAGTTTAATCCCTGGAATCTTCATGGTGGGAGGAAAGAGCTGACCGCTGGCAGTCATTTTCTGACTTCCACAGGTGCTCTATGCAATCATACACAGATATATACACAGATGCAAATAAATAAAAATTTAACAAACAATAAATTAAAAAATGAAACGAGTAAATCTAGTTGGTTAGCACAAGGAATTATCTTAAGTACTTTCAAAACACTTAGTTTGATGGTACATTCCAAGTCACAAGCACCCTGAGGCCAAAAACCAGTACTGAGGAAAATCTGAACTATGTCAGCAATCATCTTGTGGGTGATTTTATTATTCACCCACAGTTACAGTCTACAAGAGCCTAATACAAGATAAAGAGCTTAGGCACCACATGGCTGTATTAAATAATGACCAGCTAAAAGATGCAAGATTTTCTGTCAGAAAAAAGTATGAAATCAAACAAACGTAGCAAAAGTCATTTACTCTAAAACTTCAAATTGGGAATATCAGTGTTAAAGAGAGATATATTTTTCCGATAAAACTTTTTTCTTGGTATTATCTATTGAAAAAGCTATTTATTACTTCACTGAAAAGGTAAAAAAATCTACATACTGTATACATATATATGTATATATTGTATGTATATATTGTATATATACATATATGCATACACATACAACATGGAAATAAATAAAGGAAAGCTATTAAAAGGAGAAAACCATTAGGAAGGAAAAAGGTAGAGGAGAAAGCTATGGGATATGTTCAAACATATGGTATACTTAAGTAAAACTAAGTACAGCTATTTAGTCATTATAAATCTAATCATTTTATAAAAGAATAGATCCTAATAATGTTTACAACCATTTAATTTTAATTATACCCTAGTGTGGCCTCTCATTCATGGCAATCCCCAGGTTTCAGCCTTTTCAGTGCTCTAATTACAGGTGTGAACCATAATGTGTTATATAAAAATTGTTTGAAAATAAAATTTATGAAAAAAATATTGTTGCAGAAAGGAAAATATCTAAAGTTGTGTGCAATTCACCAGATCACAGGAAATGGGGAAGATTCTTATGTGGCACCAGGAGGATACAGTTGGCAAACCCTAGTGGGCCATGAAAAGGTCCAGTACATAGATTTAAGTACATAGATTCTTAGGGAGGAAAAGACATTTCCTCTTAAAAGTTTCTTTGTAGATCTGTTAATCCAGGATCCTGTTTAGCCCCTGGTTGAAACAATGTAAGATCAAGCTTATGAAGAAAGCTGTGACTCTGGCTTGAAGAGCAAACATGTTATAACACTAAAATGTTTTTGTAAGTTATATTAACTGTGTCTAGAGAACAACGATGTTGCCGGTTTTTAAAGAATCACTGTTGTTTAGCAATATCTGCTGAAATAGTTAAGGCTGAAAATGAAAAAAAAAAAAAATCTGGCCAGAAACATAACAAATTTAATGCCTATAAGTTAAGTACTATTTCGTGTAGTTTTGTTTATGTTTTTATTTCTCTATGACAAAAAATTTTAAAAATTTAAGGAATTCCACTTTTGACACCACTCCACAGGAGAAAATCCGTGCATGGTTGAAGAGATCCTAGACCCTGGGGTTGAACCTATGGTTTTTACGGTGCTCACCAGACACAGTATCAAACGGCCTTCTCAATTCACATCTCCTTACATGGAGTTAGAGCAACTCTCACATTTCAACAGCAAAGCGCCTTTAGATGATAGTTAGTGCAGAAACTTGCAAACTGCAGGAACTTGTGGAGTGCTCAGCCTCCTGTGGGGCGTCTGCCTTACACGCCCTCCTCAAAGCTCAAGAACCACTGTGGCAATGGAGGCCGAAAGATTGCAGAGGCCAACGATCAGGGAGGAAGACAGTGAAAGCAGCAGCACCACAGGACCACTGCGCGTGAACTCGTGAACTCGCAGCAGCTGCTGTTGAAGGAGCAACATCAATCCAGTCTCCATTCTCAGGAAGGGGAGGGGTTCACAGGCCTCACCCCTAACTGAGGAAGAAGGGACTGGTGATTGGCTTCTGGAAGGATAGGGGCGGGGAGAATCAATTTTCTTAAGGGCGTGGTTCCTGGTAGGTTAATAACCATGCTCTAGCAGATGTATACACTCAGAAGTATTCGAACAACATGGGTTACTAAATTTTAAAAAAAAAAAAAGGCACAACGTTAGAGGATAGGGAGGAAGGGGTAGATCTGGGAAGAATTTTGGAGAGGAGTTGAGGTGACTATGATCGAAATACACTGCATGAAATTCTCAGTGAAAATATTTTTTTAAAAAAGAAATCGAACGTACAGTAGTTTGTTGAGAAATGCTTTTCTGGACGATTAGCTCGACGTCTGGGAAAGGAATGCCCACTGCCCTTTCTTTAGTCTTCAGATGCACAATATGGCTCCCGTATTGTAGGTAAGGCATGGCATTGGGCAGCTCCCATATCACCGTGAGGATGATATCGTCTTCCTTTCCCTTATGAAGAAGAAATTCAGTAAGCGGGGGGGAAAAAAAGGTTCAATGAAATTGTTTTCTTCAAGCTGTTCTTTTTTTTTTTTTTAAGTTTTAAAAATTTTTAGTGGTTATTTTATTTATTTACATTTCCAATGTTATCCGCCTTCCCAGTTTCCCCTCCATAAGCCTCCTTCCTCTCCCCTTCCTCCTGCCTCTATGACGGTGCTCCCCCACCCACTCACCCATACCTGCCTCAGCACCCTATCATCCCTCTATGGCCTCCACAGGACCAAGGGCCTCCCCTTCCCGTGATGCCTGATAAGGCAATCCTCTGCTACATAACCTGCTGGAGCCATGAGTACCCCCAACCCCCTGGTGTACTCTTTGATTGGTGGTTTAGTCCCTGCGAGCTTTGGGGAGGGGGTGGTCTGGCTGGTTGATATTGTTGTTCTTCCTATGGGGTTCCCACAATCCTTTCTCTAATTCCTCCATTGGGGTCCCCATGCTCAGTCAGATGTTTGGGTGTGTACATCCGCATCTGTATTGGTCAGGCTCTGGCACAGCCTCTGAGGAGAGAGCTGTACCAGGCTCCTGTCAGTAAGCACTTCTTGGCATCAGCAATAGTGTCTGGGTTTGGTGTCTGCAGATGGGATGGATCCTTAGGTAGGGCAGTCTCTGGATGGCCTTTCCTTCAGTCTCTGCTCCACTCTTTGTCTCTGCATTTCCTTTTGAGAGGAGGACTTCTAGATTAATATTTTTGAGGTGGGTGGCCCCATCCCTCAACCAGGGGCCATACTTATCCACTGAATATGATCTCTAAAGGTTCTGTCTCCCCTTTGCTGGGTATTTTGGCTAAAGTCTCCCCCTTAAAAAGAATAGAGCAAACACTGACTGGTACCCCATTATTCTGCACCGTCAACTCACAAGCATGGTGCTCCACTCAAAGCCTAATTTTCTTTGCTTCTCACTCTCCATGGTAACCAGCGGCCTGAATCTGATATCAGGCATGGAAGTTTCCATAGCTCTGCATATACATGGTTTATGTCATCTCTGTATCTGCTGGTTAGTCTGATGTCAAACTGATGCAAGCTTGAGTCCTTTCAGAAGAGGGAACCTCAGCCCCCCACCAGACTGGCCCTGTGAGCAAACCTGGAGGGCATTTTCTTTACTAATGATGGATGTGTGAAAGACCTACCCCATCATGGTTGAGGCCGCCCCCGGGCTGTGGTTGTGGGGCGCCATAAGAAGTCAGGTTAATCAAACCAGTCTGAAGCACTCTTCCGTGGTCTCTGCTTAACTTCCTGCTCTGAGTTCTTGCCCTGACTCTCTTCAGTGATGGACTACAAGCTAGCTGTGTTTGTATGTGTGCATGCATGTTGGTATGTGTACACATGTGTACAAGCATGTGGGAGCCCAAGTCAGGATCATCCTCAGTTGATCTTCCACCTTATTTACTGAGATGCATCTCTCAATCAAATTCACTTGTGCATATTTTTATTTGCTTTTGTGTTATGATAGTTATTGTTGGTACTATTGTTATTTTTATTTTTTTTACTTTTGTATGGACATAAAAGCCAAATATTTTAAGGCTGGTCCTTTTGCTAACAGAACAAGGATTGTTCCAGAATGAAAAGTGGCCAGGGTAGAGCAGAGATGACTGATGTGGGAGGAAAGACAGTGAGCTGCATTCTTAGTTCTAGTGTGGCCTAAGTCTTGGAGGACCAAATTCCTACGTTTTTTTGGCCTTTATTTTTCTTCAGTCAGTGGATGGATAAAAATCTCTTCCATTATTTAAAGCCTTTAGATGTTAGATGTGGTTCTGAGGCTTCTATTTTTCTCCACCCCCCTTCCGTGTGTGTGTGTGTGTGTGTGTGTGTGTGTGTGTGTGTGTGTAGAAATTCCTTTGGTCAGCTTTGTTTGGGTAAGAAGAATTTTAGCAATGACCAAGCAGTGTGATTTGGGGGTTCCAACAAGGCTTCAAAGCTGTTGTTTGGCCAGGGTTTAGATCCTGAGGCCTCTCATGATCTAAGTTGCTAAGAGTCCAGTCTGCTATGAAAAACTCTGCGAGTGAAAGAGACAACGGTCTCAGGGAGGCTCCCTCGGTCCATGCTCATTGAGATTTCGTCTGCTTTACATATTACATTGTCAACTCTGCAATGGGAGACAGGAGGTGTCCTCAAATAGCCCTCACATCTTTATTACTTTCTCTCTTTCAAGAATTTCTCAATAGTTTAGTCTTTCAACCTTTAATGAGCATCTACTCTGGGCAGGGTAAGAATTTGGATACAAAATGAAGCGTCCCGTTCTCACCAAGCTTAATCCAAGGCTCTGCACAGAGGACAAGAATAGCCAACATGGAAATGGTTAGAGCAGATCTCAAATCATTTTTGATATGTGACGGCCCCATGTGTCCCAGTCTGACCTTGAACTCATTCTGCAGCTGAGGGTGACCTTGAACTTGTGACCTCCTGCTTCTACTTCCTGAGTGCAAGGATTATACCTGCCACCACCCCCAGTTTATGTGGTACTAGAGATCAAACCTAGGGCTCTGTGCATGCATAAAGCAAGCACTCTGCCAACCAAGCTGCACGCCCCAGGCCCAGAATCATGGTTCACTTTGCATCCCTTCAAGCACTGTGATTCCTGTCATTGTGCTGATTGATCATGGCAACTTCCAAATGGCACCATGTGGCACTGTGCTTTATGTGGGGTGCCAAGGCAGTTGTCCACAGTCACACCGTAGAGTACGCACGCAGACAGCAAGGGAAGAATCCACTGCCTGGGGACGATTTTCCCTCCTCTCTCAGCTTATTAGTCATGCCAGCCAACGTCAGTGCTTCAACACTGAAATTCTATGCAAGACTTACTTTTCTGATCTTAGCTTTCAGAGAACAACAAAGGCAAGGTTAGTCCTTGAGGTCTGACTGACCCGGTGAGGGCCACACTGCCAGGATAAATGATGTTGGCTTCTTTTTAAATCCGAAGAAGGCATTAGTATTCCTAGGCGGTGATAGACTCTCGGGAAAAATAAATTAGCCCATTTCAATCCTCCCCAAACAGCCCTGAGCAGATTGCATCGTTAACCTTAAAATACACAAAGTAATTTTGGTGAGAAATGGAAAAAAGCGACGTGAGCGTCTCTGAATGTTTTATGGGGCTGTAAGGGACATACTTTGCTGAGGGACCTTCCTGAGGAGCAGAGGATTATTGTCAAGGGAGGGTGTGAGCAATGCCAGCAGTGGCTGATGTGCGTGTCACTTTGATCTTTCTGACACCCACTTTTAGGGGCTCCCGGATGATGCTGAAGCAAACATGTGATGGGTTGGATGCTGAGCCTGGGTAACTGTGCTTTCTGGCACTTGCCCGGACTTGAGTCAAGTTAGTAGGGGCATCATAGGACAGTTGGTGGATAAGCACTGTCCTCAACTGATTGGGAAGAGGGAGTTGAACGGGGGCAGAGATGTAGCTCAGTCCGTACGTCACTTGTCTAATCTGGTTGAGGCTTTAGACTCAAGTCCTAGCAGCACACAAATTGAGCAAGCAGGTATGGTGGTGTTTGCCCTGGGGAGGTAGAGGCAGGAGAACCAGGAGTTCAGGGTCAGTCTGGGCTATACAAAACCAGAGAGGAGAGAGTGAGAGGAAGAATGAGAGAATGAGACACATACACAGAGATATACCGAGAAAGAAGAACACAGGAAGTGGCAGAGATATGGAGAGATGGAGACAGATAGACAGAGGCAGAGACTCGAGAGAAAAGAGGATCACCATGGATGTCCCCCAGGAGGACCACCCGCAGTGCAAACATGGAAGCAGGGGTCACACCTGGATCATCTTGACAGTCCCGTTGCGCTCCAAGGCAAGGATGTAGTGCTGTTGCTTCACTTGGGACTTGAGGAAAAACAGGCGCAGCAAAGCGTGTTCCTCCTCCACCCAGTCTTTCCCTTCGGGCATCATTTTCATCTCCTGCCCACTGCCGAAGTCCCACAACTTAACTGTCCCTGAGGGCATGGAGAAAAGTACCGGTGAGTAAGACGGTGAGCACACAGCCTGACTCAGCCCAGGGGACAGTGATCCTGTTGAAATGTATCCTGAGAGGTGCATTTCTGTGGGCCTTGGTTTGTCACAGGCTGATCAAAGAAACAAGAGGCACTGTGGTGTCTTGAAAGCAATGTGTATATGCTTTGGTTTGGATCAGTTCATCCCCCACACCCCCCCGGGCCTTAGTGTTGAAGGTTAGGCTTCCAACTTGGCTTCTCTCAGCCTAACATCCCCTCTCCACATCTCCACATGCAATGATGTGACTGCGTGGCCCCTGCCATGCCACCCCCATTAGCAACATTCTTACCCCATCCTTTATTTGCTCATTACCAACACCAAGCATTCAATATATCCAGGATGCTCTCTGCACAGCAGCAAGAACTACCCAGGGTACTCTGAACAATGGCAAGAACTCTGGCTTCTAAAATGAAAACCACTACCTGCCCTCAATCACTCTATAGTTTGTAGGGAAGCAATAAAAAGAAATTGTCCCTAATGAGCACTCAGGAAGGAGACAGAGACAGACAAAGCTTGAGGCTAGCCTGGTCTACATCATGAACTCTAAGCCAGCCAGAGTTGTGAGGTGAGACCTTATGTAAAACAATAGTCACCGCGTTCATGAGACTCACACTCCTTCCTGGCTTAGGCAATCACTTAGACTTCCTCATCTTGAAAACTCTGACTGTCCAAGCAAGGCAGAGACCAGTGGGGGCTACTTCTCAGCTGCTCCTGAGGGAGTTAAAAAGGAGGCTGTAGGCGGAGTCACCCTGAGATTCTAGGAATCCCACTTTCTAAGGTGCCTTAAATCCCAGATCTCTGCCAACTGAAATTATAGACGGCTCATCAGCATCAGCTGAGGTGTCTTCGGAGAAACCAAGATGGCAGGACTAATAAGATAAAATAACACACTTGCATGCAAATAATATTATTGCTAGACTCATATGGGGTCACTTGCCTGTAGTAAGGGCCGTGACGCTGCATCTCCAATACTAATAATTTTCATATGGATGTGGTGTGGCAAGTGCCTATGGCGCACATGGTGAGGCTGCTTTGCTCAGCCATGCTCGTCAGGGAGGAACAGTGTGCTCTCCCACGCGTTATGGGCTGATGCGCTCTCACACCTTGGCTTGGCATTCATGACTTCATCCCTGCTGGGCTATCTTCTGTTCCCATTTTCAAAGTCCGACTTTCACATCGGATGCCCACTCATTCCATCAAATGCTTCGTGAGGAAGCATTTATTTATCAAATGTACCCTGAATAAATATATTCTGCACAGTGCACATAGTCGGCCACAGCATCTACTCTAGAGCAAGCAGATCCTTTGGGGGTGTTCAGAACAAGATGAGGTGGAAAGGTGGGGCAGTCTGCCAGTCTCTGGTGCCTACAGGTGCTCCACAGAGAAAGAAATAGGACACGCAGTCACATCTAAGTCCAAAAGTCCCCCAAGTTCGATGTGATTTCATGGAACCTAGATATAGAAATATATCCAGTGCAGAACTCTAGGCATTCTATACCAAAGCTAGAAGGGTATTTTGCGTGGTCTCTGAAGATACTGTGAGTAAAATTATTGTATGGGTTGGGATTGTAGCTCAGAGGTAGCATATATGGGTAGCATGCACACGGCTCTAGATTTAATTCTTAGTGCACACAAACACACATATGTACACACATATGTACATACACACACTTATACACTATACTATGGCAGCAGCAAGAGACCCCAAGTCTAATGACTGCCTTTTAGCTAACAGGATGACGGAGGCATCAGGACAGAGTGAGTCAGGGCAACACAGCTATTTCCCAACAAAAGTTTCAATGAGGTGGCACACGTGAAAGTCCTTTCAGGCCTGAGGACAGTGTGACGTGGCTTTCCATAATGTATTAAATTATTGTAAGTAGTTAGGCACGTTAAAACTGAAAATGTCGGCGGGACTCTGTGGGCCAGCGTCCTGACTGATGTGCTGAGTGATGAAAATCTTTGGTTTGTATTTTTTATAACTAGTTTTTAAAGTTAGCATAGAGCAGTGGGTTTCATTAGGGTATTTTTATACACACATGTCATATGTGAAAACATATGTGAAAACATTTTGTACACTGTTGCGCCAACCATGCAAATAGGATATAAGTTACTGGTTTGTTTTTGACATCCATATTAAGACATTGGTGGCCGTGAAAGAGAATTCATTGATATTCACTCAGGCATCGCCATCCCTCAGGAATGTCTGCATGTCAGCCTGATTCACATTTTCCCTTAACCCTCTAAAACGTAGGCAGAGATGTCATACTGGGAACACGAGTCTCACCATTATATGCTCCTGTGGCAAAAAGAAACCCACTGTCATTAATAGTTGCGCAGGTCAGTTCAATACTGAAGCCATGAGGGTCTAGAATATGGTATATTTGGAGACCGGTCTCAAGTTCCCATACCTATAGACGAGAAAAACATCAGCAAAAATGAGTGTTTCATACATCTGCCTTTCATTTCTGAGCAAAGTTTTTTTTTTTTTTTTTTTTTACCATTTTCAAAAATTACAAAGCAGTACTCTGCACATCTCACACCTTCCCTAGCGTCCTGCCTGGGTGTCGGTTTGCTCAAAGGCAAGCTGTGACAGATGATGCCTATTATCGGTGACTGTGTATCCCTGAGTGCATCTGCTGTATATCAGATAGCCGAGGCAGTCCCCAACTACAGGAGAATAGTTATGTGGGGGCTTTAGACAACTGGGGGACATGCTTTTTAAGGAGGTCTGCCCCTCAGCCCCTCCCCTTCCTCTGTTTCACTTCCTGACTACCACGAGGTGAGGAGTTTGTTCATTCTCACATCCTATCACGATGTGTTGCTTCGTCAACTGTCCAAAGCCACTGGGCTAATTCACCGCTAACAGAAACCTCCAGAACCTTGTACTGAAGCAAAGATTTCCTCGTTGCAACTTGCTTGTCTTGGGTTATTTTGTCACAGTAATGGAAACCACATTATGACTATAAGGGTGATTCAGAGGTGGCAGCAGGATAGAAATACAAGAATTAATAAGTGCTCAATTAAATTCGTAATGGCTCCAAGGGTTAGAGGCTAAAAGCGTGGTGAGCAGCATACTATGTGGATAAATCCTAAAGAAAGAGCTCACTGGTCATTTCAGGTAGTTTTGTGACTAGTATGAGACATGGTGACAGGGAAGGTGTGGTAAGCAACTGTGAAATGTATCATCTGTGAAACAGCCTGGCAGTGTCAGGAAAAGCCCAGAAACACCATGCTTCATCAACTCCTCCCGGTGGAAACATGCAGAGGGCATAGACCTGTACAGCTATGGTCTACGTCTCTCCTACTTTGTGGCTGCACCATGTTCGGGTGTAAATTTTCTGGTCAGTGAGCAACTGAGCCTCCTGGCAGCTCTTGAGCTGGTGGGGGTAGGGCAGCACACTCAGAGGGCCAGAGGCAGAGAGGTGCACCTTTCTCCCAGGGAACAAGATAGATAGTGGCTGCTGGATAGTAACAGAGCCAAGATGGAGATGAAGTCAATCTGGTCCAGAGGCTACATTCTCTGCCTCTGAGTGTTGTGATCGACAAGGTCCTTAGGGGGGAGAGAGGCATGCGGGTCCCTGAATAAATGGATCCTGAGATCACCCATCTCCAAGTCTGAGCTTCAACCTCTCACCATCTAATATGGTAGAAAACCTTCCTTAGATACTTCTCTCCGTCGTCTGTGGGGAAAGATAAGGCAGACCATGCATAAGACACCTCACATGAGTGTAGGGCAGGATTGACTTTAGTCTATTTTATCTACAGGAGCAGCAAAAAAAAAAAATCCTATGATAATTAACTAAATTCAGGGGATTCAGGTTTGAGAAAATCTCTAGCAGCTGACCAAAGAAGGTTAAAATATGAGAAGGAATTTGATGAGTTCCCAGAGGATGGCTTGCTTTAGTTCTCTAGGCCTCCTCTTAGTGCATTCATGAGCTAACAGAATGGAAAGCCTATATAGACACCTCCAGGTATCACTGCTAGATTTCAGCCATTGTAATGACAGACACAGTTAGCGTGGCCAAGTAATTCGTCACTCAACACAGCTATTGCTATTGACAGGGCTAGAGGTACAGAGCCCAAAGCATGAGTGCACACGGCAGACACAGTCAGCCTTGTATTCCACCTTCATGCGAACAGTTAGTGGCTGTGGCAGTCACTTATCTCTGAGTCCCATCTTTCTCATCCTTAGAGTTGAAGACTGTGTCTATCTGCCCCGACCTTTCATGAGATTTTAAATAATATAGAGTCAGCGGTCTTGGCACATAGCCTGCCAAGTTATGGTGAATGACTATTACATGTCTTTCCCTTTCTTCTTGACACACACCCTCCAGTGAAATTAAAATACAAGCTGTATCTGTTGTTGTTGTTGTTGTTGTTGTTGTTGTTGTTGTTCTTACTATATTTCCTTTGAAATTTCTATTTGGTTCAGAGGGTGGAGACACCTGCCACCAAGCCAGTTGGCCTGAGTTCTAGCCCTGAAACCAATATGGTAGAAGGTGAGAACCAGCTCCTGCAAGTTGTAGACACACACCCCTTCCCCCACAAAATAAATATATGGTGATATTTTTAAAATTTCTATTGTGTCATCTGGCAGTATTTAATCACCCATGTGGCCTGAACTGGCTTGAAACACTCCAATTGTCTATTTGTGAAAGCTTAAAGAGAGCTTCAATATATTGTCTCAGTCTGTGGACCACTACATATAAAACTTGCTATTTTACCTATAAGAAGAAAACAATTCGGCCGGGTGGTGCTGGTGGTGCACTCAGGAGGCAGAGGCAGAGGCAGAGGCAGAGGCAGAGGCAGAGGCAGAGGCAGGGGCAGAGGCAGAGGCAGAGGCAGAGGCAGAGGCAGAGGCAGAGGCAGAGGGACAGGGCAGAGGCAGAGGCAGAGGCAGAGGCAGAGGCAGAGGCAGAGGCAGAGGGACAGGTGGATCTCTGAGCTTGAGGCCAGCCTGACCTACCAATTGAGTTCCAGGACATGAAGGGCTACAGAGAAATCCTGTCTTGACACCCCAGCCCCACTCTACAATCTCCAACACAAAGCTGACATTTCACCTGCTCATGCTTTTCCTGCCTAGGGAGTCATCACACTCACCTTGATCACAGACTCTGAGCAGATCGTCAGCACTTGGTGGAAGTACTTGTTATAGAGCATGACATTGACTTCTCGTTCGTGAGTGTGAGGAACCTGCTTGGTGTCCTGTATCATCCTGGTCAAAGGATACATGTCTATTACACTGGATCCTGAGGAGGAAGAGTGAAAGGAGAGCCGTCACAAGGATGGGTGGGTCTGATGGGGCCACCCTGTAATCCCACACTCTGGAGATTGGAACAGGAGGACCATGGGTCCCAGGCCAACCGAGTTGCATAATATCACATATTAAAAACGAAGTAAAAAGTGATTTTTTACTTTTACAAAAGCATTGCATCCCTAATTGTCAGTATCAGAAGTCTGAAATTGCACAGAGGACTTGACCCAACCATCTGGTCAGTGAGATTAGAGTATAAAAGGCCACTGCTTTAGCATTTAATGAGGTGAGAATACAGTTGTCTGCTCTAAAACATCTCTGACAAACACAGCAAATGTGATTCAGCCAGAGAAAAGCACTCGCTGGAGACTTCATTATCTTTCAAACCCAGGTCACTTTGACCTCCAGTTTCCTAATTTCATAGTCTGCTTTCCTTTTCCCTACTGTGCCTCTCCAGTGCGTGCACACCGGTGGTGCAGTCCACCAGCCTTCCGCTGAATCGTGGCTTTCTCTGCCTGTGGAACTGGAGTCAGAGGGTTCTTCAAGCCAGCAAAAGATAACACACGCTGTGAGCATGGTCTGATTAAATATAATGAATGAGAATGATTGCAGGCCAGTGATTGCAACGTCAATAGTAAAATTAATTTCCAAATCACCATAGTAATAGATGTGGTTAGCACGGCCAGGGTACAGGAAAGCAGTATTCAATCATTTTCCTAAGTGTATGACTTAAGCCTCAAAATCATATACCTGTCTGCTTTAGTTTAATGTATGGAAATACTGATGATATTATCAGAGCAAGCATTCTGTAGTTGTTTGTTTGTTTGTTTGTTTGTTTTTGAGACAGGGTTTCTCTGTGTAGTCCTGGTTGCCTTGGAACTCACTCTGTACACCAGGCTGGCCTCGAACTCAGAGATCCTCCTTCCTCTACCTCCTGAGTGTTGAGATTAAAGGCATGAGCTACCACAGCCCTGCAATTCTGTGGTTTAAATAAAAGCAGAACTTCTAAGACTAGGTAGCCTCTTCCTACCTTATGGATGAGGACATGAAGACGCCACTGTAGGTGCTGTGGTGACTTTCTCAAATCATTCCCAAGAACCTCTCAAAGTCTTAGCAGCATTTACTGTTTTCTTAAGGTGTTTAGATTTTATGATGTAGACTATTCATTTGCAAATGTTCAGGTAATGCTAATATCACTGTCTGGAAACGTGATAGATGGATAGCCATCAGGCTCTCGGAGGCACACTGGGAGCTTCTCCGTGCGTCCTTTAACACATTAGAGAGAGTTAGCATAACAGGACTGGCATGTGGAGAACTGACACTTTCTATCTTTTTGGCTACTTGTACTACAATAACAGAAGCAATGTAGGAAGGAAGGACAAATGCAAATCCGGGAGTCAGAAATTCTGAGACTGAGTGTCAGCTCTGCTCTAACATTCTAGTCAGTTGAACTGTTTGAGCCTTGGTTTTGCCATTTATAAAACTTCAGTTAACAGTTCCTGCCTTAAAGGAAGGAGGAAGGAGGCATCAAATAGCTGTCGTCGTTGTCGTCGCCGCCGCCGCTGTCATCATCATCACCACCATCATCATCACCACCATCACCAGCAGCAGCAGCAGATTCATGACCACACCAACAGCAACAATGTGCTCTACCAACCACTGAGTGAGAACAGTGCTGCTGTCCCCATGGCTCAAAGCTACTCTACATGATGTCACTTGAATCTACACACAGATATGTACACTTGGTGTAATCCTGACGTCAAGCTGATGGCTGTCCTTTGAATGATCAGGCAGTACCCAGAGGTCGGTACTTCTGCAAGGAAGAATGCCACCCAAAGTACGCAGGAGTGGGAAGCACTTGTGGCTTTTCTATTCTCCATTTTCTTCTCTGCCTTGGGATTTGAATCCTTCATTATTCTGAGGATCGTCGGGATGGAAGTGCTAACCCCAGTAATCGAGCGAGCTAGTGTCCGTGTTCAGAGGTGACATTTGTGTAAAGCCGTGAATCTGTTCATTTCAGAGGAGGTCAAATAAAGGAGAGGCATTCCCAACTGGAGCTACGTTCTGTTTTACAGGCTGGGAAATTATCTACTGAGCATGAAGTGAGAGAGTTCACTTCTAACCCAGGAAAAAGGAACAACTCGAAATTAAAACTAATTGCATTCCCCAACAGAGAAAGCACCAATCATTCCCCTGCCTTGATTAATCCCCCAGGAACTCAGAGCAGGTGGTCAGCGGCAATATGGTTAGGGAAAGCAATTGTGGTTAGTGTTCCAGAGGGCAGAGCTGCTATTAATATAGCCATCTTCTAAAAGCCAAAGTCTGTGCATGTGAACCGTAGTCAACCAAAATGGCTGACGGGGTTCTTTTTCTTTTCAGTGTCTGTGGAGAGAAACTAAACCCAAACAAAATGAAACATAAAACATTTTGGCATTGTGTTCAGGACTCATTTTTCCTGGGTTCTGCCCACCCTCCCTACTGTTCATTGTCTGGAAACAAGGGCAGTTGAGGAAGTTTGTATCCATCTTCAGAGTAACCAATTTCTTACCAGAACTGTCTTGCTTCAGAAAACAAGTTCATGCTGGTACCTTCAAGTGCCACTACCCCATAACAGTACCAATTTAGTGCACCCAAGAGTCAAACCGGAGACCTACACATAGCATCAACTCCCTTGCCCCTTCTTTCTGGTTCACCCCGGCCATGTACTCCTGGGTTATCATCTTATAGAACTGACTTGGTATTTTCATCAAGCTGAGGTTCATTTAACTCACATAGGATGATAAGACAGTAAAATTAATAGATTGTCACTTAGCATGGTTAGTCATTTCTTTTTCTGTGTGTGTGTTTTCATAGTAAGAACTCAAGAGCTATCTTTTTTTTTTAAAAAAAAATGTAAAAGACATGAAATTAATTAGTCAGGCCTAGGCCCTCATACCTGTGATGAGCATGCCGTGGTTAGTATCATATACCATAGCGTAAATCTGCATGTCTCCTGGTCCTCCCTGGCTATCGTGGAAGACTTGTAATACTGATAGAGTCTGTATATCCCACACTCGGAAGACCTGGGGAACAGAAGGGTTTGTACACATTGTTATGCTCACCATCATGTCTTTAAAGTGGATCATGTTCTTTTTTTTTTTTTTTTTTTTTTTTTTCGGAGCTGGGGGACCGAACCCAGGGCCTTGCGCTTTTTAGGCAAGCGCTCTACCACTGAGCTAAATCCCCAGCCCCTGGATCATGTTCTTCTAAACATATACTGAGAAGTGATTGACACTGTGAGCACACAGATGCTCTGATTCAACCTGGTTCTTGATTCCCACATTAGCATGGAGTAACCGACTACAAACCATTGCTTAAGAGTATGTCTCTAGTCACTGGATTCCCCCTCACTACTCCCAATATCCAGACAACAGAACTCATTTAGATATCTATCAAGAGATGAATGGATAAAGAAAGTATGCTACACACACACAGAATAGGATTTCATACAGCCACAAGAAAATAGATGCCTCTGGAAATCACAGTAAGTGAAATAAGAGACTGAGAAAGAAAAGAGAAACTACTCCGTATTTTTTCTTATAATGAACTAGACTTTAAATTGAGAGTGTGCATTTATATGTGAATGTAGGTCATCAGACTAGAAAAGGCGTCATGAGGGAGGAGGAAGAACTGTTAAGGGAAGTCAGTATCGGGGAAAGTAAGAGGAGGAGAGGCTGTGGAACCCGTGTGCAGATGGAAATGGACAAGAAGAAAATACAGTGAAGAGGTGGATGAAGATGCCGCTCTTTGGTGTTAGTAATTTGCTGGTGCCTTTGAGAGAAAAACTTCTAATATGGATGAGGTGATGGCTGCCGGCTGGGTTCTGTCAACAGCTGCAAGCAGGGGCTGGATTGTTGAAGGTGTTGATGCCAAAGCTTAGGAGAGCCTAGAGAGCCAGTCAGCCCTGGGGATGCTTAGGAAGAAAACAAAACCAAACTGTTCCAGAAGGACTCTGAATTGGTTTAAGGGACAAGCATAGAAGATTCCCACTTTCACTGAACAAATCTTGGGGTGATAGAATGGAGTAATGATTAAACCTTGCATATGTACAAGTGACCATAAATTCCAAACGACAACAACAACAACAAAACAAAACTATTCATATTCTGGTAGCAATAAGAGTAAAAATGTCGATTTTCCAAACAAATCTGGAATGCAATAATTCAAAAAAGGATTATTTTAGAAGTGGAAAAATAGTGAATTATGAAACTGATTAAACTTTGAGAATAAAGGGGTGGGGGACTCAAGTCATCAGCCACAAAACATCATAGGAAAAGCACAGGAGAAAGGCTTTGCCTGCAGCCCTCTGTGAGAAACAATAATAATAATAATAAAGGGGGCTTAGAAAATGAAGCAATGTGTACTCCCAAGGCTGCACGCTCTGGTTCAGCGGGGGTTTCTGGCTCTCCTCCGGGCAAAGCTTCACGTCAGTTGCTATTAGCCAGAGGCATTAATAACTCTTTTCTCCCCCTTGATGAGTGTCTGTTACAGAGCGAGCAGAGTGAAATATCTGAGTGTTAGGAGTTGAACTCATATTCATAGAAAACAGTACAACACTCTAGACCAAAAAACGGTTCAGCGTTAACAAGGCACTCGGAATTTATGCACATGCGGTGACTGGAGAACCAGGAGAGGGGCTTCTCAAATACAATGACCAGTGGAAGTGCTATTAATATCACAGCAGAGCGCAGACACATAACAGGAAGATGGGTCATCGTGCTGCCCCGTAGTACTCTTTAAACGGAGACATGGACATCGTGACACAGCACAAGTCTCATCATTAGAGCCCTTCTTCAGAGCCATGGTGTCATTTAGATGGGGTGAGCAATTTAGGAACAGATTAGTCTTTCGTGTCTCAAGGAAGTCTGGGATTTGGCCTGCCTTTCTAAACATTACCAATGGCCACAAGAGGTTAATTACTGAATCAAATCAGGTTGATTCAATGATTTACACGATTTTACATGGTCAGGAGCCTGGAAACGTGTGAGGCGATGAAACCCTTTGAGAGATGTCATCATGGGAAGATGGTACATGTGAGAATTGGGGTATGTATGACTGAAGTACAAATGGATGGCAGGTGCTTGACATGGTCTTTATAGGGAATTCAACGCAAAATTGCGTATTGAGTTGTTACCAAAAAACCAACCAAACCAAACCAAAAACCTCTTAGCCATGTGGAATTGGGCTTGCTAATTTTATGACTGGCAAGGAAAACAATGAGGTGAAGACATCAGCACACACAGCCTTTGCACAGGCTCATAGTCCCCACTCCTATCTGAGAATCTGACAGTTGACGGCTTCTCAGAGAGGGAGAGAGAGTATTTTAAGAGTGTAGCACCTGGTAGGTTATTACAGAGAGAGAGAGAGAGAGAGAGAGAGAGAGAGAGAGAGAGAGAGGAAGAGAGAGAGAGAGAGAGAGAACACAAGCTGGAAGGGGAAGAGGGGTTAGATCTTAGAGGATATAGGGGAAGTATGAACATATGTGTAGGATGAAAACACATTGTACATGTCATACATTATAATACTTCTGTTCTCATACACAGAGCTAAGCGAGGCTGCCTCCTTTCAAGCTGCTTCCTCATTATATCTACAAACACCACATAAACATGCCTGCAAATTCAGACCTCTGCCCTCTGTCCCCTTCAATGTCCCACTTATCTGTCAAGGTTTTATTCGTTTGCTTGCTTAAACTCCTTTTCCGGTTTTCCACCATTTTTATTGCATTCTGCCCTTCTCTGCTGTCTGCCTTTTGCTTTGTGAGAACAGGGTGACAGAGAAAGAAGCAAACTCGTGATTCATGACATGTTACCTCAGGATGACAAGAATGGCCTGGGCAAATTATTGCCTAGATCCCATTTTCCCCCACATGTACAACTTGTGATAATTGTGTGTGTGTGTGTGTGTGTGTGTGTGTGTGTGTGTGTGTGTGTGTGTGGTGATAGGGTTAGTAGGCACTCACTCTAATATAAAGCCTCAGTCCTGTAAGGTTGTAATCAAAAGAATTGGCCATGTACTTTGCACTATGCCAAGTATTTTGTATCATTGAATAAACGATAGTTATCAAGATTACATGGCAGATTATTTGGATTTTGATACAGTTATATTTTATATTCCACTTACCAGCAGGTGCTTAGGAGTTACTTGGAAGCTGTGTGAATATGCACCTATATTTCCTTCTGAATGTTTGAGGAACTTCTATGTTTTATCTTTAACTTATAAGGAATGTATCTTTTTGCATATTATCCAATGGTGATATGACTACATATATGTTTTCCTTCATGGTTAGTTTGTCTACTAACTTGTATGGTGTGAATTGTGATTTACTCTTAAATTTTAAGTGTTAATCTCATCATATAAGATTATACACGCGCGTGCACATGCACACACACACATACACACACACACACACACACACACTAGTCCTTGCATAATCTCTTTTGTTCTGTAGACCTAACTCTTTTTGCATATTATTCTGTTAGGTATTGTAGCTTTATCACATGTCTTCATAGCTGATTGCCATCTCCTAATTATATCTTCCACAGAAATGATAGCACTAAGTTCCCCTCTGAATCCCATGACCTCACCAGCCACACTTAGCTAGCTATGTTTATCGTACCAGGCATGAATCCCTCTTACTCAACGGGCCTGAAGTCCAATTCCCACTGTTGATTACCTCCAAGATGTGAGTGCCACTGTTGAATCACCACAGTATCTTGCCAGGTTCATGACTGCTGTGTTCTGAGGGCTTTTCAGCTTAGTAGAACTTCTGATTACTTTTCTCCCCTAGTGGCTTGCATAACTCCTTGAGATACTGTGAGAGTTTGTCTTCAAGGAAGAGGCTTATAGGTCAGTTCCAGCTCAATTCCTCTAGACTATTCTTTTGTATCAGAATCTTTACACTAACTACAAACTTGGAAAATGGCTAGTTAAACACTCCAACATCACTAATATGTAGATTAATGTATCAAATGGCATCTTTTACAGGGTAATATTCTGATGTAGGAAAATCTTATCTTTCTGATGTATGCTCTTGAATAAATATATCTCAGTGGAGTTTCATTATTCATTTTATTCATTAATACCCATTCATATTTATTCATAATTGCTCATATCCATTAATAAGATACTTATTCATCTTGTATGTATGTGTATGATGCATGCATGATGCATGTGTATGATGCATGTTTGTATGTGTGTATGTATGTGTGTTTGATATGGGTGCACAGGTCAGAAGACAACCTTATATGTTAGTTTCACTTTCTACCATGTTTGTAACAAGGTCTGGTTCACTACTGCATAAGCCAGGCTAGCTGGCCTGTGTGTTTCCAGAGAGTGTCCTTTCTGTGTCTATCATCTTGCATAAACACTGGGGTTAGAGATGCTCACGCTACATATCTGGCTTTTACATGGGTTCTGGGGATTCAAACTCAGTATAACTTATAATATTCATAAACTTCTTTTTACACTAAATGGAAATTACTACAGAAATTCACAACTGATCAAAATACAGACAACAGACCATGGGTATCCAACACCAACTGACCCAACTACAGTACAATCCATACTGGAGACTTAGGAAACCGAGAAGAGGGAGGCAGAAAGATTGTCAGTGTCACAACACTAGTCTTGCCTGTAAGACAGTGTCTTTTTATATATGTCAGGGAGATGTACCCATGGAATCCCAACAACATGGTCACTTAAACAAGATTCCTGCACAATGACAACACTTGTTGACAGGCCAATTTGGATGGAGAAATCTCACAGGACTGCACCCTTGGATGAACAGCTAAAGCCAGTTAATGGCTGTGAAAGAGGGAGACAAGCTCTTTGGGGCTGAGTCCTGATAAGTCATTCAATCCCAAGCAATCGGTTCTAACCATAAACACACACACACACACACACACACACACACACACACACACACACAACACTGAAAGCACTCAACGGGTTGTACATATACACATGTAAATGCTTGTAGCAAAATAAGTAAGTATGAGTTTGCAAGGGGGTGTTGTTCAACGGGAGGAGTTGTGGGGGTGGAGAGAAGTAGGTCACGTAAATGTAGCACCCAGAAAAAATTGCAATTGCTATTATAACTAGCCATACTCCTTGAACTTATTTTTCCTAAGACATTCAAATAGGTTGTATTTAATCCAGCAAAAAGTATTTTACCAATATTCAAGATTCTCATTTCTCACTTTTTTTTCTGTACTACTTTAAAGAGGACATTTAAGTAAGTTTCATAACAAAGAAAAACACAGAAGTCTTTGTTTTTTTCTAATCTTAGTGATGGCAAACTTATCTAGAAATGGAGCCTCTGGTGTTTTACTACAGGGGAGAATCCTATCATTTCTTCACCATATGAAGGTTATGTCTATCTTTAAACATGTCCTTTCTTATGCTATGGTCAACAGAAATAGTAGTGGCTGTTCTTCTCTATGCTGACATCATTTTTCTCAGCAGTCATCAGTTACTCCAGAGAAAAAATATGCATGCATGCATGTGTCCATGTATGTATATATGTATGTATGTATGCATGTATGTATGCATGTATGCATGCACGTGTGTATGTATGCATGTATGTATGTATGCATGTGTATGTTCAGGTACACATGCATATATGTATACTTGTATGCATGTATATGTCTGTGTATGCACATGTGTGTATGCATGCTTATGCTGGGCCTCCATGTAGTTGACCTTAAGAACAAAGAGCTTCATTTTGGTTCCATTATTTTTTCTTGTTACCTTTGCAGAGGAGAGGCTGATGACGTGTTGCTCCTTCTCATTGTTTACGATCTCTGTGATGCTGAACATGTGTCCCACCAGCTTCCCAACTGGCTTAGTGCTGATGTTTGGGTGCCACAACCGGAGGACTTTATCATCTCCTAAAAGGACGACAGTGACAGGGGGTTTTGTAGTCTCAAAGGTTAAAAGGTGTCTTCGTTTCATTCTGCGGCTATAACAAAACACCTTGATCAAAGTAACTTAGGGAAGAATAGGTTCATTTTAACTGACAATTTCAGGTTTGAATCCATCAGAGCAGGGCCGGGAAGGAATTTGAAACAGCTAGTCCCAACACTGCCCCCCCACCCCCAAGTCAGGAGCAGAAAGAAACAGATGCATGCTTCTTGCTTGTCTAACTTTTCCTGCTCTTCCTCCGTGGGAAACAGCATGACCCACTTTCAGGCTGGGCTGTCCCACTTCAACCACGGATCCCAATCGGTATGCTCACAGGCCAACTGGCCTAGGCAATCCCTCACTAAGAGATCGATCGTTCTTCCTGGTGATTCTACAGTTGTGGCAAGGTGACGATTAAAATTTGCCACCACAAAAAGCATCTCCCATTCAGTTAGATCCTGTCTGTTTTCCTAGCAAACCACAGCCCACATGTCCCCAGAGGCTTCCTTCTGTGAGTGACTTGCGAGGCACTAGCCTTCTTTTGGCTCTGTCTTTGACAGTCGTATGTTCACATACAAATGTGAACTCTCATCAATATTTCATGAGTGGTTTTCTTGATTCAATACTTCTCCACTCTGTCATACGTGAATACATTATTTATACTTTATTTACTTCCAAGACATATTTCAGGCAGCTGGTCTTTTGTTTTTACAGCCTTAAATTATGCAAACATTATAATAATAAAAGAAACCGGGGGAAGAGGCAAACTGCTCACTCTCTCCAGCAGGGGCAAATCATCTGCCTTTCATTTTTCCATTTTCCTGCTTCCTACGGAGCCACGAGCACAAGCAATTTGTACGCAATTATTTTGATAGCCTAGCTTTTGTCTTTTAATTGTGAAAATCTTCTGGGTACATAGTAAAACAATGAATCAGGATAGAAGGCTGACATTGTTGTTGGAAACAAAAAGCAAAAACCCAACAGATCCTCCAGCTTGCTCTTTCAAGCTCCAGTTTCTAGTTCTGTTTCCTATAGGAAGTCATTGTTAACCATTTTGCAGTTTGCAGAGTGCATGCATGCGGTGTGTGTGTGTGTGTGTGTGTGTGTGTGTGTGTGTGTGTGTGTGTGTGTGTGTGTGTACAACCACCTGTGCATGCCAGTGTGAACACCAGAGGTCAAGTTGAGGTGTCTTATTTTTGAGTCAGGGTCTCTCTGAGCCTGAAGCTCATCCTCTCAGGTAGGTAGGAGCCTGAGGAATATGGATGAGTTATGACAGTTCATCACTTACATACAGGATACAATGATTAGATCAGGATGGTATCTTCTATCACAGATTTGTGTCTCTCTGTATTGGGAACATTTTAAAATACTGTCCACTGTGAAATATTCACTTAATTGCTTTCATTTAAAAACCCTGTCTATTGTTGAAAACAGTCAATTAACAGCTCTCAGGTATAGTTATGCTACTGTGCTTCGGAATGTTGGAAGGCATTCCCTGTGCCCAAACGTGTGCCTGTAACCATCAACCACCTGATCTCGTCCCTCCCTCCCCTTCTCCCTTCTCAGGCTCTGATAGCTACTATCCTCTACCCTCTTTAAGATCAACTTTGAAATTTCCCATGGAAATGTAGTATTTGTCTTCCGGTATTTGCCTTATTTCATTAGCATGACATCTGCAAGTTTGTCCACATTGCTATAAATGATGGCAAACAATCCTTTTTTTATTTTTATAGCTAAATAACTTTCCCTTGATAGTCCATAATCTCTTAACCATTATCTACGATGCATAATTCTCTGGTTCTGGATTTCCCCTCTTACTTTATTCAGCAATGCTGTAAACAGTAACAACAACAACAACAAAACCAAGCCCATCTGTGTGTTCACGTTTGTTTCTTTCACTAGTTGCTAATAGTAAGTTTCCAGAAGTAGAAACATTATATTAAATCATGTTTATGACTTTAAAATGCACTGCCAAGTTGCTTCCCAGAATGCTTCTACCACAGCACAAGGCCAGTAGCTCTGTGGTCTGACCAGCAAGTGGATGCTGTGATTTAAAGTAAAAAACAACTTTAATGCAGCTAAAATAAAACATACATGCTGACGAGCAAACTCAGGTCCCTCTGCTTCTGTAGCAAGTGGTCTTATATGAACCATTGCCCCAACTTCTTCATCCCACTTTCTGTTCTATTATACTGGACACACATCTACATCACTAAACTGAATAATTTAATACTTTAAGTCACTCAATCCTTAGGAGTTCTTGTAATATAAGGATGTTAGGTTATACAACTTCAAGAATATTGTCTTGGAATTCCATAATACTTTTATGATTCAGCTTCCAGGATGATAGTTAATGAGTTATTTGTGAAATAGAATATCCAATATCTTTAAAAAAATCTATATTTTAAAAATCATTACACAATTTACTTTTTAAAAACATAAATAAGTTATAGCCATGCATTTGTGCCCATAATAAAGGCTGTTTAAAACAAATAAGTTTCAAAATAATATGACACGGGCAATGAAAATATCTTCCTTCTTAGTCACGTAAACTCTGAGCTCTTGTATTTCTTTCACTGAAAATTAGTACCTGAACACCCAACTGCAAGAAATCCAGTTGGGTTCCCAAGAAGAGAAGTCTCGCACGTGTTGCAAAACTAGCCAGTTTCTGCATGCACATGCATGTGTGTGTGTGTGGCCCATAAAGGAGTGGTTGAGTGTTTTCATAGCGTGGGTGCTCACCTGCCTCAGGGTGCTTGAAGAATTCAGAGGAGAACCTTTGGGTACCACCCTCTCCTTTCTACCTTGTTCTAGTCTGGGTCTCATAACCAGGGGACAGTCATATATATATAAACCCTGAAATTCGACTGATCTGTTCTACTTGACCTACAGCACGCCTTTGTCCACCCACATGACTGACTTGCCTGTAAGCGCTAGATACTTTTTTGTTTAAGCAGACACATCCCTACTGAAAGAGCCAGCTAGATACAGGGAACAATTGGGTGACTTGGTAACTAGATATTCACAGATTAGCCAAATGTAATAGACACAGAGACTCCAGCGATTCCAATTGTTTTGCAGGGTCCCAAGAAAAAGAACTGTACTATTTTCTCTACCCTTTCCATTCTCTCCCAGTCCACTTCTTCAAGAATATACCAGAATACCTCCATACTTTAAAAAAAATCCCCAAGTACCATGTCAACGCAACATCCCACTCCATAATCATTAGCTATTATTTATTTAAAATAGTCTACTAGGCTCCATTTTGAGACAGCCCCTCTTCTGGCTTACAGTGGTGTCCAACCAGGTAACACACGGTAAGAGCTCATTAAGTAGTTATCGGGCTGTTATGACTTGGTTGCTATGAGAAGTCACAGCTTGGAGGTTGAGTGTTAAGTGCCAAAGGATGGTGGCCGGGAGAACAGGCATTGGACCTTGGTTGGTTCTTCACATAAGTCCCTTTGTGAAGGTCAACTGTTTTTATCTAGGCACTTAGATCTTGGAGTAGCATGAGAAGGAGGCTGAAAAACTAAGACTCAGATGGCTCTTATATACTATAGACCAAACTGTGCCCTCTCAAAATCCATGTTGAAGTCATAATCATCAGTGTGGGGGTATTTGGGGAGGAGGCTAGCTTTTAGTAAGGCCATAAAGATGAGGTCCTCATAAGAAGAGGAAACAGGCAGTTTGCTTCTTATCTCCCCACCTCAGAGGAGGCCACCTATATATATACACACCATGAAGATGGTCCTTATTAGGAGGTGACCATATTGATACTTTGATCTTAAACTGAAAGCCTCCAGAACTATAAGATAATAAAATTTTGTTGTTTAAACTACAGAATCCATGGTATTTTGTTATGTCAGCTAATCTTAATACAGCAATGCAGTATTAGAAAGTAGATAAGCAGGAAATTAGTTGTTTTAGATGTCAAGCAAATTGTACTTTATTTTTATTGGTTATTTTATTTATTTACATCCCCCTTCCCAGTTTCCCCTCCTCAAAGCCCTGATCCCCTTCCCCCTGCTTCTTTGAGGATGCTCCCCACCCACCCACCCACCCACCCACTCCCAAGTCACCGAAGTGTTAAGAGCAACAATCAATCTTTATTGAGAAATTTCTACCCACATGGAAATTTGCTGGATCTTAAGGTATATAAATTCTAGATTTTATTCTTCCCCCAAATCTACTTAAAAACAATAACATTTTTACTTATGTATATTTTGTGTGTACATGCATGTAGGTGGGGTGGAAAGCATTTGTGTGCCGTGGTTCATGGTCCTCTTTTTCTATTATGTTCATCCCAGGGGTTAAACTCATGTTTGGCAAGTTTGGAGGCAAGCACCTTTATCTAATGAGCCATCTGTCCCAAAGTCTACTTTTTTTACGAAAAACAAGTCATGTGCTTTTGAACTGTGGCATTTCCTCTGTAGTGCTCCCCCTAGTCTCCCTTCCTGACCTCTGATGGAGCGAAGAGGTTTTATTCCCATGCTCTCTGGGCCTCAGCCTTCCACAGCACTGACCCTGTAATTGTGGTTGTTCGTAGTTTATATGGTGAGCACTGAATCAGTTGTTTTCGGTAAGGTTGACAAACAACATGTGCGTGGTTTTTGCCTGTTAAGTAAGTTTTAATGTGAAATCTAATGTATCATTTATCAGCTCTCTGAGGAGCTTGCTCTACTAGTGCAGTTAACATATACCACAGTTATTTTGTGAGAATAAATGAACTTATACATGTCTAACTGAACAGATCCTGACTGTTTTAAGTCCTTGATTTGTATAATATTGGGGGTGGGGGGAGGGCACGGGAGAAGCTTCCACATGGACATGTGAAGTATGATTCTTGGTTCAAAGTATTTATAATCTAATATAGCCACAAGGCAAGTGTGAAATATTAAGAGATAAAGAGATAAAGTATTCATAGGCAAATTCAAAAATGAATAGTCAAATAATGATATGTAATGTATTGTATTGTATTGTATGTATTGTATTGTAATGTATTACTTTTTACCATTTATATCATACATTATAGTTCACAAGGAGTTGATTCCCTGTTGTGTTATTTTCCATTTAACTCATTCTCTGTCTTTTGTTTCCTCTCCCTCCCTTTTCCTAAGGCAGGATTTAAACAAAGCTACTCATCAAAGACAGGCTTTTCTTTCTTTTAGCAAACTCATCTCTGCTGTCGTCATTCAGTCCTAGCTCAACGCTTTTGATGAAATGAGCTGGCTCAGATCACAGAGGACTGTTTGGGAGAGCGCTCTGGTGTACAGCATCCCAGTGGTCCAGATCACAGAGGATGATGTGGGAGAGCACCCTCGTGTACAGCATCACAATAGTCCAGAAAAGAGAAAACCAGGCTGAGGGCAAAGATAGTTGACTCAACCTTCGCTCCACTAGCTGACTAGCACAGCTTGTGGCAAATTGTTTTCTTTGCAGGGGCCTCCGTTGCCTCATGTATAAAATGATGACTTTTCAAGATTCTGTCCTGCTCCATTTTAGCTCTGGGAAGGCAAGGTTACTTCAGTGAGCGTAGAGAACAAGCTCACATTGTTATAGCAACGAGGAAGCCTTGGAGGGTTCAGTTACATGCCTCAAAGTACAAATTCCAATAACGCAGTACTGTTTTACCCTCATTGCTTTTCACCAGCCACAGCTCAGGAGTACAGTATTACTAGGCACGTTCCAAGATTTGCCCCTCAGGTTCATAGGTACAGATAACATTGACTGCAGCACTCCTGAAGTAGGTGTTACTACTACTAGGGAAAGTGGGGCTCTCTGTGGAAGAAAGTCTGTGACTCGTGTATCACATGAGGAAGAACTTTTGCTTGCGTTCCCAGCAATGTATCCTGTACATGAAGCAAGGCTCTGGGCTGAGTCACTAGTCAATAAGAATATTACTCAGAGGGGCGGGATGTTTACAGTTGCTGAGAATTTGCAATGTCTACTTATAGAGGCTTTATTAACTGACAGTTCAAAAGATTGTGCATGGTTTAAAGTAGCAGTTGCTCACTGATCATACTACAACACATTTGATTCTTTTCATCACAGCCTCCTGACCAGGGCTTTGCCTGTGTGCACTGTAGAGGAAACAGTCTTCCTTTGGCTACATCCGGAGTAGGCCTACTGTTTGTGTGGATGCTAACTGCGTCCTCATACGGTGTGAGTGGCACCACCAGAATGAGCAGAAAGGCTGCGTGAGGCCACATGATATGGAGCTCTCGAGATATGCAATGCTTCAGTTATATCTTGCATGATCATCTCCATTCGTTGACTCAGGCTCTGCCTTGCATTAGTGCTGTCTAGACTTGTCTTATTTCTGTTATTAGATTTTGAATTTGTGAGGGTTAGGAACACAATCTGATGTTCCTAACACAGTCTGATGGTCCAGAGCTCTTCATCAATAACAGCTGCATAAAGATACTTGAATATAACATGAAAATAATGCACACAGTGCTCCTCAGTTAGCAGAGGATGGAGACTGGACTGACTGTTCAGAACATTCCAGATGAGGTGCTTAATTCTTGAAATGATCAATGAAAACAACATTAACTTTTAAAGACATAGGATGTTCAACAAATAATGCTTAGAAACTTAACTTTTGCTTACTTAGGTTTGTTGTTTTTTTTGTAAGTACTCAGTCTTGGTGGGCATCTGTTTGCTTTGCGTGTTGTTTGTTTGTTTCCTGAAGAGCTCCTGTTTTTACCAAGCTCATCAAGGGTCCTAGCACACTTACACAGGCAGCTGCGCTGAGCAGAACAGCACTTGTACATTCGTAGTCAGCAGCAGCACTTGCACATGGCTGAGTCACTAATCAGCAAGAGTATTGTCCCGGGGAGGGGATGTTTGCATTTTCTACCAATAGAGCCTCCACATCTGTGGGAATTCGGTAAGTCGTGCACACTGGAAAGTACTTGCTTGTCGGTCATGCTGCTCCACATTTGATTGCCTTCACAGGAGCTCAAAACCCCATAATTTTTAGCATCTCTAAGCTGAAGTTGAGGATTTTGTACTATGGTTAACACTGAGGTTAGTGGCATCAATGCCCTTATCTACAAACAGTAAAGTCATTCCCAGAACTTTCACTCAACATTCTCCCTTGGAATTGAATACAAAACTATGCTTACAAAGATTTCTAAAACTGATATCCATAAAGCTTCGCTTTCTTTTGTGTGTGAGCATGGAAAGATAGTTATGATGAATGTGTCCTTCATGTTTGGCCAGCAACTTGAATACTGCTTAGTTAAAGCATTGGTTATGAATAGGATGCTAGGCCAATATTTTTATCTGATTACAGACATGCCCTGATGGGGCAGAATCTATTGCAGTTTAATTCTTAGACATTGCTATAGTTTGGATTTGGAATGTTCTCCTTGAGCCCTTGTTTGTGCCGCTGTTGATAATTAGTGAAAGCTTTGGGAGGTGGAACTGAATGGAAAGAAATGAGGTCATTAAAGGAAGACCTCCAGAAGAGACACTGGAAGCATGGCTCCTCTCTCTCTCTCTCTCTCTCTCTCTCTCTCTCTCTCTCTCTCTCTCTCTCTCTCTCTCTCTGCTAGATGCCATAAGGTGAACAAGACATTTCTGCCATGTTTTCTGGCCATGATGGTCTGCCGCTCCATAGGCCTATAGTAACAGGGCCAAACCACAAAGGGCTAAAGCTTTTGGAAGTGTAAGGTGAAAGAAACCTTCCCTCCCTTTACATGGAATGTTTCAGGAAGTCTGTCACACTTCAGTGAATGACGATTAGCATGGTGTGCTCAGTGCTTCAGCTATCAGATCACTTCATGAATCACTGGCGCTCCCTCCACTTCCTTCCGGCTCATAGTCTAGGCTTGGCATTTTACCCATGTACCCATTCCTAACAAGAGAAGATAAGGGATGACAGCTATCAACTCAGGAAGAGGCTACAGGGGTCAAGAAATCATGATGCGATTTGCTCTCTATAGGAAGTACCAATCTCTTGCATTCGTTCTTGTGTTATGAAGTAGGCTTTGGTAGAGTCTCCTTTAATGGCCAGTGTAATGAGACTATGGGGAATGCAGATGATCATGGGATCTTGGAATTGCCACTAAGTGTTAGGAAACATGCTTCGGGTCCACTCACTGGTCTGCAGACGACTCTCCTTCATGCCTTCCTTTCTTTTCTTCGTGCCTTTAGTTGGAGGTTCGCAATATTGCGGTCATGGTTGCCTTGTGCTAATTAAGAAGCTTCTTTCTCTTTGAAGGTGTAGTTTTCTATAGACTATCCAGCGATACTTGGTAACAATTTTTTAAAATAGTATTCGAAACATAAGCTAATTTCAAAAAAAGTATTTTGAAATGCTAAAAGTGCAATATAAATTTAAATGTAAAGTGTAGCATGTACTTGAAAACACAAGACTTACATTCTCAGAGATTACTCCGGACTGGAATAAGCATGTCTTAGGATTTCCATTGCCATGAAGAGACACCATGACCATGGCAACTCTGATATAGGAAAACATTTAATTGGGCCTCATTTACAGTTTAGAGGTTTAGTATATATTGTTATCATGCCCAGGAAGTATGGCAGCATGCAGGCGGACCTGGTGCTTGAGGAGTTTAGAGTTCTGCATCTGGACTAGCAGGCAGCAAGAAGAGAGTGACACTGGGCCTGGCTGGGGCATCTGAAACCTCAGAGCCCACCCCCAGTGATACATTCCACCACCAAGAGTAGAGCTGTTTATACTTAGCAATACAGATACGTCAGGAGTTCTATCTCAGTACTTCACTACCAAGTGACTTTGCTTATACACTGTAAATGAATTGTATTGACATTTAATTTTAAATACATTTTACTTTAATTTTTTGAGGGGCACATGTATCACAGTGCACATGTATGCAGAGGTCAGAGGAAAACTCGTGGGAGTCAGTTCTCTCCTTCTGCCATGTGGGTTCTGGGATTGAACTCAGGTGGTCAGGCTTGGCCCAGAGCACCCCCAGTCACTGACTGAGTCATCTCACTGATCACAAAACTAATATTTATTGAAAACCTATTAGTGCTAGGCATCCACTCACTGTTTTAATTCTAAACATTACCATATGAAACACACACTTTTCTTATACATATTCTATGAGCAAGTAATATCATGAACTCCACTCAAGATGAGATTGAAGCTTTAAAGGGGTAAGAAGTCTGCCCACTGCATAGCCTGGTAGTGGATTTACACCCAGCCTGGCTACACAGCCCAGACTCATAGTCATCACTGGAGCAGAATCTGAGCCCAAAGGTTAGTACTGCCTTCCACCTTCCCATGAAGTTTCCCATGTTGCCATCCCTCCCCTTGCTCTTGGGAAAGGGCCGTTCCCATCTTCTACCTTACTACTCCTTGAAGTTTCGTATTCTTTAAGGTTTTGACCTTGGTCTTTACTGTCTACTGGCTTACAGTCTACTGTCTCTGTCAACTGGCCCTTGACTTTTCTGATCAGAGACTCCAGGACTCCTTTCAAATTGGGGAGCTTGTGGTCTCACATAGGAAAAAAAAAAACAAACAAACCATATCCTAGAAAAATTAAAGTCATGTTTACTCCGAAACACAATAGTAAAGCAGAGGAAAATTTGTTTCACATATTCTTGAGCTAAGGAAGGTAATTTTCTCTTATTTTTGAGATTATAATAAAATTATATTATTTCTCCCTTCACTTTCTTCCCTCCAATCCTCCCATATACATCTTTTTGCTCTCTTTCAAATTCATGGGTTTTTTCATTAATTGATGTTACATATATATAATGTAAATATAACTTGCTGAGTCTGAATAATGTTATTTATATGTATGTTTTGGGAGCTGACCACTTGGTATTGGACAACCAATTGGTGTGTCCTTCCCTAGAGAAGACTATTTCTCCCACTCTCAGCATTCCCTAGATGCCTGTAGTTCTTTGTGTAGGATTGAGGCCTTGTGGTCTTTCACCCGGTCCACTTTGGCATGGCTTTTGTTGTTCAAGTTCAGTTCAAGAGTTCAAGTATAAGTAGTCAGGTTGATGAGACCATGGTTGGAGCTTCTGTCATTACTAAGAGATGCACCTCAAAGCAAACTCCCTGATCCTCTGGTTCTGACAACCTTTCCAGCCCCTCTTCTTCGATGTTCCCTGAGCTTAGGTATTTTGTAAATATATCCACAAGTCTGTGTTCTGACTGGTTATGGTTTTGCAAAGAGAAGTTTCCTTAGTAAGGGATAAGGACTGATCTCATCTGTAGGTGTAAGAACAAATACTTAGAATGTAGTTGAGAAATTACGCTGGTTCAGAAAAGTCATGGTTGTAGCTTCTCCTCCAAGGTCCATGACTTCGCTAGCCCTGAGAGAAGGCTTTGTTAAAGTATGACATCATGTCCAATAGCTGAATAGAACAGGCAACACTTGAATTATTCTAGAAAGTGATTTCTGGCCATAAAACATAGAGTTCCTGTGAGGAAACCAGAATGGGAGCAGCCCTCTTACCTCCAGTGACAATCACATTTGCTTTCAAACAGTAGCAGAAACTGTTGGCTCCTCTTGGCATGGCAAATTCTCTGACAGGCCTGGGAGACAAAATTAGATGTGAAACATTAATTGTAGCTTAGAAATAGATTGTGTTTAATGGGCTCATTTCTAAATTGCTCATAAACCTATTTGTCCATAATAACTCTGATAAGTAGTGGCAGAATACTCACTGAGGCCCAGAACCTCTTAATTCCATGTTTTAATTTGGGTATTTACCAAAGTCCCATGGACTAAAGACTGTGAGTCACAGTGCATTGAGAGGTAGGAGAGCCTCTAATAGGCGGAGCCCAATACATAGGGGTTGGGATACATAAATACTCCTTCTTGCTTTGCCTCATGACTGCTGCTAGGTGATGAACAGTTTGCTCCACCATGCGCCTTCATCCCCCACCACCCACGCCACCACGACATGGCATAGCAAGTCCACAAGTAACAGCCAGGGCCAAATCAGCAAGAACTGAAACTTCCAAAATTGGGAGTCATAATGACCCATTTCCCTTTTGTTATTGATTGATGTGAGGTACTCGTAACAGCAGTGGAAAACAGACTGAATATTTAAAAACCATCCCTAGTCTGTCACTGTTACAAATACTGCTGGTACACCGGATTCTGCCCTTGGGCCCTTGTTTTCTGATTCTTGCTTGAGATCTGGGAACATGAATCTTGAATCAGTCCTGGGCTATGATTGTTTTCAAATTCTCAAAATGTTTTTTAGTACTTTAGATCTTAGGGGAACAGGAAAGGGGGAAGGAAAGTCTATTAAGCACTCAAAGTTATAAGCATCAAAGCGGGCACTTTAGGACAGGTGACTTAAATGATTTTATGTCTATGAAAGTCTTCATTCCCTTTCACAGATGGGAAAACTGAAGCTAATCTATAGTCATAGAAACTTGTACTATCCCACCCCATAGCAACCTTATGGAACAACGCTGTCCTCTTTGCTCTATAATGCTCTCCCTCTGAACTGGGCAACTAAGAAAAAGTAACGCTGGGAATTTGCTTGCTCTCCCGTGGGAAACTACCAAGTTGTGACAGGGTTGGAGACCCAGAGTGTATGCTACAACGGGACAGCATGTTATGTGGTAATTAACTGCACATATTCATCAGCTTCCTGGTACATAGTTCTAATTCTGAAAAATCTGTACAAAATAATAACCAGTACACCAATCGCTTCTGATATTAAAAATTTTTTTGAGAATTCCTTTTCCTGTCTTTTGGGGAGACGTGCTGATTCCCATTTGATCAGCTGACCAGTTATGCATTTGTATAAGTACGGCTTCATCTGAAGACTCATTATAGGAATTGCAGAAATAGGAACATGTGGCATTAGGAATGGAGGGTCCAACTGTGCTCTTGTGATGGCTCTCGGGTGGCCGTGGCAGTCCAGGAAAACATGGTCACAAGTATCACTCGAGAAGTCTCTTCAGCCTCTAGATTTAGCCTCAGAGAGAGAAGAGGGCGCAGCTGAGAGGTTCCTGGAACATCGGATAGATCAAGGAGCCCTGTTTGCTGAGGTGGCCTGAGTATTTTTATCTCCTTGCTTCCTGACTCTAGCTGTCATCAGCAGAGGTGCAATTACCACCCACCAAATTCCAAGAGAGATGGCAAATATTAGGAAGTCCAGGATTCATCTGGAAGAGACTCCTGACTCGGGAGAAATAGATGCTCTTTGCAGCAAACCCTACACAGCTGGTTGGAATGTTAAACCTGTCAGGTAATCTGCCTGTGACTCTTTTTTTTTTTTTGGTTCTTTTTTTTCAGAGCTGGGGACCGAACCCAGGGCCTTGCGCTTCCTAGGCAAGCGCTCTACCACTGAGCTAATTCCCCAACCCCCTGCCTATGACTCTTAAGGACCAGGTCTGTAGGACATTATGCAGCATAAGAATGAAAGCTTCCTACAACAGATTTTTTTTTGGGGTGTGAGGTGTGTGTGTGTGTGTGTGTGTGTGTGTGTGTGTGTGTGTGTGTGGGTGTGTGTGTGTGTGTGTGTCTGTAATAGAAAATAGGGATAACAAAAAAGTAAAAAAAAAAGAATGTGAAAATATTACTAAGCCAACTCTTTTTTATAAGGTCACCCATACTACTGTGCCACACACAAAACTATTAATTCTCTGCCTAGAATCAAATAGCTATCTGGTCATGTTTTCCCTGACAAAAAGGCAGCATCTGGTCTGAGATAAAAGACCCTCTAGGTGTGGATCTCTGCACCATTCCACCCACTGTTCGTGAAGATCTCTGTTGATGCCCCATCTCCTAAAAGCAGCCTCTCCTGAGCATCCCACCAAAACGCTGAAAGGTCCTTGGACTGCATCCCTTCATTTCTACTGTTTGCTTAGCCTCTGCCTTTCCCACCAGAGCACGAGCCCCATGACAGCAGAAAGGGTCTTTGTTAATTATTCATTTTACTTTTGCGATTATATAATAATAATTAGGTCATTTCTCCTCTCCCCCTTCCCTCCCTCCAAATCCTTCCCCGTAGCCTTCCTTGATCTCTTTCAAATTTGTGGTCTCTTTTTACCTTCATTGTTGCTACATACACTTACGTATGTACACAAATCTTTCTAAATGTAACCAGTTCAGTCTGTTTGATGTTATTTGTATGTATGCTTTGGGGGCTGACCATTTGGTATTGGAAAACCAAATGCTTTGGTATGCTCTTCCTCAGGGAGGACCACTTCTCCTGCTCTCAACATTCCTTAGCTGCTTCTAGGTTTTCGTGTAGGGTCAAGGCCTTGTGGGCTTTCCCCCATCCACTCTGACACGTCTACTGCTGCTCAGCTCATGTTTAGGCAGTCATGTTGGTGAGACTTCGTGGGTTCTGACATTCCCAGGAGACACAATCTCCCAGCAAATTTCCTGATCCTCCAGCTCTTTATCTTCCTGCATCCTCTTCTTCAGTGTTCCCTGAGCCTTAGGTGCGGGAGTTGTTTGTCGGGATATGTCTGCTGAGACTGGGCTCCACAACTCTGTGTTCTCACTGATGGTGATTTTTTTCTGTAATTATTTCTGTTTGTTTATAAAACGTTCCCTTGATGCAAGGCAAGGATTACCTGTGGTTATAAGGACAAAAATTATAAGTTGTACTGGCTTAGTAAAAGTGGTGGTTTTAGGTTCTTCTCCAAGATCTGTGACTTTGCTAGCCCTGGGTATTTGGCTAGGTTTCCAGTACTGGGTATGGTTTCATTATTGATGAGTGGCTCTTCAGTCAAATTAAAGAGCTGTGGTTACTGTCTAGGCCTGTGTGCTACTGTTGCACTCTTAGGGGTATGGTTTCCATGTTGGCCATTGCTGTGATGCATCATACGTGGGTAGGATTATCAATGGCTTCCCTCCTTTGGAAGCTTTTATGTACTTTCTGGTGCCATGAAATCTATTCCTCAGGGAGGAGGTCTTCAGGTCAGTTTTAGTTCAGGGGCATCTGGGCCATGTTTCTGAAGTGTATGGTGTTTTCAGCATTAGGAACTTACTTTCTACCTCTGGCGTTGGGGCAATAGCAAGCAATAGCCTGTTTGTTTTGTTGTTGTTGTTTTGTTTTTTTAATGTATCCCAGTACATTAGTACTTGCAACTGGATCTGGACTATAATAGGCATACAGCAAACCTTACAAGTTTATAAAATGACTGCCAGGCACAGTACTGCATGCCTTTAATCCCAGCACTTGGGAAACAGAAGCAGGTAGAGCTCTGTGGTTTGAGTCCACAACCTGGTCTACTTGGTAAGTTCTAGGCCACTCAGAGCTACATAGTGAGACCCTGTGTCAAAACAAGACAAAATATAACCACAAAAATAATTTTTAAAATGAAAGAGATCTCTCACTTATTTTTTTATCCTGTAGGTTATCAGTTCTGAAAAATTCTGAAGAAAAAAAATCTGTTCTTTCTCCATACCTGCCTCCATTGGTAAAAATTCCTTATTATGTTTTAAAATTCCCTCAGTTGATCTTTCTTTTTTTCACTTGATTTCCTCTAATCCATTCTCTAATTTAAAGACAAAGTGACCTTAAAAATAAAAATTTTTCTATGCCCCATCTCTCTGTGTGTGTGTGTGTGTGTGTGTGTGTGTGTGTGTGTGTGTGTGTGTGTGTGCAAGTGCACATACTCGGACAGGGTGGTCTTCCCATAGCCTTGAGTTTAAAATTCTAGCTCTAGGGATTGGAAAGATGGCTCAGCAGTTGAGGGCACTGACTGTTCTTCCAGAGGACCTGGGTTCAAGGCCCAGCACCCACGTGGCACCTTACAACTGCCTATAACGGTAAGATCTGACATCTTCATACAGACAGGCATGGAGGCAAAACACCAACGCACATAACATGAAAAGAAATAAGTTATTTAGGAAACCCTAGCTCGAGGACAACTCCCAGCCTCTTCCTGTCTGCTTCGTTCAGCTTTACCCTTCCCAGCTCATGTCCGCAGGGCTCCAATCTAGAACCCACTCCTCTCTTTCTCACTTGCATTTACAAACGCCATGTCTTTAAGACATCTGTTTGCCCACTCCCACCCACCTAATTACTTTGCCAGGCTAACTCTAACCAGTTTTCAAAGCTCAGCATACCTGGCATGTCTCTCCTCTAAGAATTCTTCCCCAGGACTGCTCATCCACCCTGCCTGGAGGTGCAGACAGCATTCTTGCTTGTTACATCTACACTGTGATGCTCATGGTCCTTTATGGGAATGCTTTATAAGGTGTTAGCGCCTGACCAAGGGCTTAGTCCTTTTCATCTTTAATTCATAGGACTCTAATAGTAGCATCTTGGACATAGTCTCTCATTGCTAAACAGAGTATTCAGCTTGCTCTACAGCTTCTTTGGGAGTCGTGTATATTCATAGTATGCAACAATCAAAAATAGAATGTTGAATATAATATTTCTTACTTCCTTATAAAAACATAACCCAAAACAGAATTAATGTGCAGAAAACACAAAGGGCAATACGTGAAGGACTGCCAAGCTTCCCTTCCAGAGTCAGGGAAAGGTCAGAATAAGTCTCTGGTGTTGGTGTTATTTGACCCTTAAAAAAAGCATGGAGTTTGTGCAAAATAACTTAGAAAGGTCATCTCAGCTTCCAAACATTAACAAAGTCCCAACATGGGCTATCTAGGAAGCAGAAAGACGCTCAGGGTTACAGAGGGCTAAGTAAAAGGCTATGGGGAGCATGAAGTGGAAGGGTATTCAGGGACAACTCCATAAACTTGCTGTATGTGGATGTCAAAATATAGAAGTTATTGACATAGGTGGATGATCTTTTTCTGGAGAACATAAGAAGAGAGCCTGGGAAGTAGAAGGGAGGAGGATAGGAAGATAACATATACTTAAAGAGTATGTTACTTCGGGGCAATACACACACTGGTGATTGATGGTGAAGGTAGAGGTGGGGATCATGAAGAACAAAGAACTATACAAGGCATATGTATCCAACTTGGGTAATGGACAGATACTGATGTCACCAGGCAAATATGGTATAGTCGGTATGTAATATAGTATAGTCGGTATGTAATATGGTACAGTCTATATGTAATATGGTATAGCAGTATATAATATGGTACAGTCGGTGTGTAATATAGTATAGTCAGTATGTAATATGGTACAGTCTATATGTAATATGGTATAGCAGTATATAATATGATACAGTCGGTGTGTAATATAGTATAGTCGGTATGTAATATGGTACAGTCTATATATACTGAATGGTGGTTCCCATATGACCATTTGAGTTCGAGGGGCTGTGGAGTCTTCCTGTCAAGCTAATGAACATGGACACTTAAGTCTAAATACCAGTGTGTGGAAAAGACTCCTATCATGCCTGAGGAACATGAAGACAGTGAATAGGAAAGGTTTTGGTGATAGAACTCTCAAAATGCCATTGCCTAGGGCAAACACATCATGAAGGCTCACATTTATAAAGAACGAATAGCAAGATACAAACAAACTCCTGGACTTCTAGAATCCAGAAAAACAAATTCTTCTCGAGTAAGATGAGCAATGCTCGTCGCCTGGGGCTTGATGATTCCCCAGGAGCAGGTTGGGCACCACCTAGAGGGCTGTGGATGGAAATAGACACATCAGGTGCAGGCAGTGAATGGAGGCAGACACATCAAGTGGGGGCAGTGAATGAAGAGCTCTCTTTCCAAAGTGGCTTAGAGGGGAAGAAAAGATGTTGTACAATCATGAGGAGGAGTCTGTCGGCCAGGCGAGGTTCCTCAGAGCTAGACATGGTAGTGTATGCTCGTCATACCAGCCTTTGGAAAGTGGAGTCAGGATTGGGAATTTAAGGCCAGTGTCTTCCATGCAGGAAGTTCCAGGCCAGTCTGAAGTACACCATCACTCAGAACAAGGCAACTCAGATACAGTGGTGTAGTCATTACAGGTTGAAGGTAGAGAGTGAAAGAGTAGCGAGATCTCCGAGAAGACAGAAGGGATTTTGCAAAGTCAATGAAGAAACAGATACCTCATCCTCTGTAACAAGGAAAGTGAAGTAAGGGTGACCATGGACAATCTTGAAGGTTGTTGTGTGTCAGAAAGTCTCCCTTGAGGCCCTACATTTGTGTATCAGACAGAAGGATAGAACATCGCGTGGAGAGCAGGGGGAGGGGATGCTTGGAAGAGTCACTGAGGCGGGTGGTAGAGGAAGCAGATGAATGTCTGGAGAGGAGGCTGGGAGTGGAGGCTTGGGGCTCTGCTAAGCTAAAGGGCTGGGGTTTGGCTGAGTGATGTGGTGGGTAGTCATGGGTGTATACCACACACAATGGTGAACTGCGAGCTCAGGTGCCCAATGTAATGCCCAGTGAAGAAAGACAATGAGGGAGATGAGTGAAAGGTGAGATAACAAAACCAGAGGGCTCAGTAAGGTCACCTAGGGCATATAGCAGAACTCGGTCTTCACCAACAAGGTTCAGAGCTCAGAGATACTGATGCTGGGGTTTCTGAAGCAACGAGGTCTAAGTGGAGGGTAAGGACCTGTGATGCTGTTGAAGCCAAGTGTGCTGGTTAGTTTTAAACATCAACTTGCCACAACCTAGAATCAACTGAGGAGTCACTATTAATCAAATTTGCCTGGGGGGCGTGTCTGTGGGAGACTGGCTTGATTGCTTCAGAAGAGAACCCAGCCCACTGTGGACAGCACCATTTCACAGGCTGGGCTCTGAACTGTATCGGAATACAGAAAGTTGCTATTGGTCAGGGTATTTGTCGGTGCAACAGAAATGGAACCAGAACATGAAGTTATTTGTTTCCACTTTATCACATTATCACTGGTAATAGGCATCAACCCTTACCTTAGCGATAGTCTCTAAGAAGGAAGACATATGGTGTCTCATACCTCTAAGCCCAGATACAATGTATTGTTTACCCTGTTGTAACTTGTTGGGTAAAATCATGGCTGAATATTAATCTCTTCATTCTTTCATTCTAGTTTATGCTGGTAGATGTCTGATCTCTTTGAGCTTTGCACAATGCTAGCCCTTAACACTCCTCTCACTGAGCTTCTGTATGCATTCCTCAAGTGTGGCCAGGGTTCTTAGGGCACTGCTTGGCATTGCTGGTTATCTTCCTGTGTGCTAGTGGGCTAGTAAGTATTTACTTTATATTTGAGGACTAAGATGGGAGAGAGTCATTACTTACTAGTGTTTGTAGGTCTCCATGAAATATTTTATTCCTATCATGGGTAATCCTTGAATACTAATTGGTAAAAGAAACAGAACTGTAGCATTGAATAGTATCTATATTTTCTGGAGACAGAAAAATATCAAGAAATTAACTGTAGACTATAGTAAAATAAATGGGAGGCAATAGGTTCAGTTTAGGATTTATTTTACCTTTGCTTTTTGATATAATTGGATTGCGAGTTTATATCATTTAACTTTTAGCCATAGCAGTATTTAGCAAAAGTTTACCAAACTCCTGAACTCTCAGGTGATGGGAGCTAGCTCTGCAGAATACGCCCAATCTCATGTCCACAGTTGGTTTTTCACTTAGATTTTTAAGCAGTTAGAGGCAAAGGTCACGACTTAAACCTGTTGACTAAATATTTGTTGAATGATGGCTGTCATTCTGGATGAAAGAGTGCCTCATAGAATCACTGCATGCCCCGGCTGCCAATCACTTGTCATGATTGCCTTTGAAGAGCCCTGGAACTATCAGCACTGGTAGGTAATATTGTAGCTCCAAAATCACTCTCCTTGGAAATGACAACTAGACAAGGTCAAGTACAGTTACTACAAGACCACAAGGGTCTGGTATGGTTCCATATAGGGAGTGGAGGAACTCTTGAATGAGTAAAGTCCTTAGTTAATATGTATTTTGACATGGGCATGGCCCGTCGAAGACTACAAGACCAATTGGCCCCTGAAATGAATAAAGCCATCACCCATATGATACCCAGGCTAAAAGGAAATGGCAAAGCTTTTCTTGGGAGAACGAGCGTGAGTGGTTCTGAAGGACTGGCCAGTGTGCAAAGACTAGGATAGGCAGCTTCCTTCTCCAGGATGTTTACAGTCTAAGACTGCTCATCTGCAGAAACCCCCTACCACACCTAACTAATCCATTACTCTTCTTGTGCTGTAACTAATGAACATGCTAAAGATCTATATTGTAGTGTCAGTATCCGAGGACCCTACATGATCTCAACTTTACTCTACATGTGCCTGTATGTCTGTCCTTTCTTCTTTTTCTCACCACCAGTAGCCAGGGTTCCAGGACCCAAGTCCCATAGGTCAAGGCAGATATGTTTCACAATGCACAGGCATGGCTGTTGTCCAAGGTTACATGGCCATGTTATGAATTACCAACAAAAGATAAACATCAAATTGGATATCCAGTTGTGGCAATTTCTCAATTACTTTGTGTTTCAGAAATATATTTCCACAAAACACCAGCATGGACTCATTTGCAATTAATGATGTTACAGAAACTAAATAAAACTTTCTAATTAATTGCATCATCTAAATGACATTTGTGGAACTTGATCCAGTATCAGGGAATGAAATTATTTTTAATGTGCTGTGAAGCTTTTCAATTCATTTCTCAATGTGATAACATTATAGACCAAAATGAACATTTTTTCAGTTTCTAAGTAATGAATACAAAATATGGGTCTTTCAGAAAGTCTATGATATTTTTTAAAAAAGGAAAATGTAAGGTTGTCAGTCATCTGAGGGATGTGTAGTCTAATCTATTAAAATTTTAATTTTTATACCTTTACTTAAGCTTAGCTTAGAGTTTAAAGAAACTCTTCCTTGACATGGTAAGAGGTTGTTTTTGTTTGCTTGTGTTGTTTTGATTTTTGATTTGTCTTTTTCTACCTACTATGTATATATCAATTTTATGTCTTTATCTTTATTTATATAATATATAATATTATACATAAGATATATAGTATATATTTATACTATATTATAATAGAATATATAATATATATTAATATGTTTCTTGTAAGCAATATAAGTTCTTATTTTGTTTGCTGTTGTTGTTTGTTTCTGTTTTTATCATTAGACAATTTCCATCACGTAGCTGTGGTGTTTACTATTGACATCTGAAGTGGTTGTTGACATTAAATTTCTTTCTACTCCATTCATTATTGTTTTCCATTCATTGCCCTTGTAGTTTGCTCTGATCTTTGTCTCCTGTTCTTTTTCTAACTTTTTGTTTGTTTTAACCGAGCATCTTATGTGTTTGTATTTTTTATGTTTCTGACGCTTGTTCGTTGTTTAGTTTCTGTATCCATGCATGTTTGCACTACTCTTTGACTGGCTCATTTCACATCATTAAGGTTCATGACGATTGTTTTGTTTCTTGGAGCAGCAACTGTTTCCTCCTATTCCCATCTCTCTTCCTCTCCTTCCTAAGGTTCCATACACAGCATACAAATTCACATTAGTGCAAGTAATTTATAATATAAAATAATACTAACTTTCTCTGCAATCCCTCGTTAATCGCTTTCATTGTTCTTTGACTTGTGTACAAGTGTGTATATATGTACACATGCTTAAAAATGTTGTTGATGTTGTGACAGGTGCTAATCAATTAGATCAATTAAAATTAAGAAAATACAAGGCATTTTACCATCATTTTTTCTTCTTTTCATGCTTTTTCCTCTTATGTAAACAGGAATCTCTCCCCCAAGACATTTCTACACTTTAAAGAGCTTCTCATGGTATTTCTAGCAAGAAGGCTTACTCACAACAAATTCCCTTGACTTGTGTCTTAGAGAGTTGTAATCTTTTTCTTTCTTTCTTTTTTCCTTTCTTTCTTCCTTCCTTTCTTTCTTTCTTTCTTTCTTCCTTTCTTTCTTTCATTTTCTTTCTTTCCTTTTTTTATTCATCTTGAGATTAAAGTCTCATGTATCCCAGATAGACTTGAAACTGGCTAACTTACTGGAAGCCAAGCATCCCTTTGAACTCCTGGTCCTCCGCCAAAAGTACTGGGATTTCAGGAATGCCCTACCACACTTGGTGTTCTTTATGAATATATATTGAATATATATATATTGAATATATATATATTGAATATATATGAATATATATTGAAACTATGGTTTCAAATATGAAGAGTCAGTATTAGTGAAGTACACAGACTTCTAGGCTGGTTTTTTTTTGTTGTTGTTGTTGTTTATTTGTTTGATGATTTTGCTTTTTTTCTTCTCAACACTAAATATTTCATAATATGTGTATACATACACACACATATATTATTCTTTCTTGCTTATAAGTTATTAGGAAATATTTGACCAGATTGAACAAAAGTCAGATATTGTTTAAACTCACAATTAGAGGTATTTTCTCAGCCCTAAAGAAAGATTTTCTTCAACTTCTCAGTAAAGAAAAAGAAAAAGATGGAAGGAGGGGGAGGGAGGGAGGGGGAGGAGGGGGAGAGGAGAGGAGAGAGAGAGAGAGAGAGAGAGAGGTTGAGCTCAATTGCACGTCCCTCTTCCCAAATGATTCTGACTTGTTTCAAGTTGACATAAAACTAGCTACCATAAAACTTATTAAAAAATATGTTACACAGGTGTATCATAAATTATATACCTATGAAACTTATATGATATATTTGCCTAGGAACAAGCCTTCTGTCTGTCTCTCTGGCTATCTATCAGGGAGACTAACTCCCAGTGTGGGGGACAATTTCTTATTTAGTGATTGAAGCTGCAGGTGGTCCTGTGGGCTTATATGAAAGCAGGCCAAGCAAGCTATACGGAACAAACTAGTAAACAGCACTCCTCCATGGCTTCTGCAGAAGTTTCTGCCTCCGGGTTCCTGCCATGAGTTCCCTGGATGATGACCCGCAAGTTGTAAGATGCTCTTCCCCTGATATATTTTTGGTCACTGTGTTTTATCACAGGAATCCTGACTGAGGCATGTTTCTTCACCTCAGAAATTTCCCATGTGACCATTTGAAGTTCCTATGCCCGTCATCAGCCTTAGGCATCTAGGGATCTACATTTTGTCTCTATAAATCCATCCTTTAAGGCATTTCAAATAAATGAAATTAGATCACACAGAGAGTTTTTATCCAGCTCCTGTCCCTTAGTTTTGAAGTTTACCTGTTGTAGCAAATACCTTAAGAATGTTAAGAATCCAAATGCCATGAGAGTAATTAGGAAATATTTAACCGGATTGAAAACGACTCAGCTGTTATTCCGACTCACAGCTCTATAGGGATGCCAGCTGGTGTGTTTATCATAGATACACCATGACTGACTACATACGGATCCTAAGCATAGCTTGTTGACTAGCTAAAGTGATTCTGAAGTATAAACTTCATAAAACAATGTCTAAAATATAGACACAGATCTACTGGATTGTTGCTATGTATTAAACCAGTAAACCTTTTCTGCAGTGCTGGGAATAGAACCCTGGCTCTCACAAATGCTAGGCATGTTCTTCAGCTCTGAGCTACATCCCCAGTCCCCAGTAAACAATGATTGAGCAATGGCCGCTGTGGGGAGCACACATCATATTTAGATTTATATGACTGACTTTAATTTCTCCTGAGAGTCTAATCAGCCCTGCCAACCTAAGGGGACAGCTAACTTATGGTGTTTTGGAAAACTGGTTTGAACATTACAAGGTTGTGATGGGCTTATCGTTGTAAATGATGAGAGTCCCAGAATGCTCATGCAGACGCACTGCTATACTTACAAATTGTCCTCAATTCTCTTCAAGGATTCCAAAACTAAGGAATGGACGCTGTCTAAAGAGCAGGAACCAAAGCAATTGAGAGCTGGAACGAATCTGATTTTCATGACCCAGTCATTGTGCAGCTTCCTTTTAATGCTGGGAACGAGAAGGGGGAGGGCCAATATATTAGACACACACACACACACACAATGCTCGTTCTTTTTTCCAGTCAGCATTTCATTTAAATCAAATCAAACTGTAACCCTCAACCATGCTAAGTCTACAGGTAACACCGCAGCCCCAGCTCCACACCATTTTCTGCTGGTCAACTTGTCTTAATCTAGCATAAAACAGTAACTTCACAAGACTGTTGTCACAACTTGAGCTCTGACTTCAGCAGTAAACGTGGGACTCAAGTTAACTAGACTTTGGATCTCTTTGGAAACAAATCTGTAGATACTTATGTGAAGAGGGGTTTAACTGAGGAAGGACAGACCACCCTGAATGTGGTGGCACAGTTCCATGGGCTGGAATCCTGGAAGACAAGCATGAACCTCAGCACTTGTCATCCTCTGCTCCTGAGAGCACACATGGGACAAGCTCACGGTCCTGCCACTACGGAGGCCTCACCATGACGGAGGTCTCACCATAATGGGCTGTATCCCTTCTACTAAACCTAGAGTCAAAACAAACACTTCCTTCAGTTAGCTTTTCAGATATTTTGTCACAATGACAAGAAAAGGAACTGGTAAGAAAGGAAAAATCTAGAAGGATCTGAGTGGAACATTAGCAATCTCATCCTTACTTTAATGAAAAACACTCTAAGCACTCACATATGATTAGCCTAAGATTCTGGATATCACATGGCTTCTGGTAGAAGAACAGACAGGTTCGGGACTCCAGGCGGTAAGTGGTGTACAGTACGGAGGGAAGGCACAGTAGAGGAGAGTTGCTTCCCCTCCCCCAATCCTAGGTTTTGTTTAATTTTCCATCTCTTGCTATTGGCTAATTTTCTAATTTGTACAGTGTTCCAAAATGCCACTGTTTTCTGGCCACATCTTTACTGACTCAAAATGAACAAAATCAGAGAATGTCAACTTCAGGAATGCTCTTATGAGAATTCCAAAATCCAACTGCCCTTCTAGTCTTACAATATTTCATTCTAACAGGTTTTAGGATCTCTTGTTGGAAGAAAATGACTCAACACTCAATCTACACTTGGTTCTTAGATTTAACTGGATGGCATGGTGGCCGTCCAGCACTTGTCATCCTCTGCTCCTGAGAGCAGACATGCGACAAGCTCACGTACATTATGTCCTCAGGAAGCAGAAGGATCACATTCATTCTACCACAGTGAGTCCTTCAATTCCTCCCTCTCCCCTCCCCCTACCCCCATTCTTCCTTCTGACATACCTATCTAATGGGAAGAGGAACTGACAACAGTCTATAGACTTTTCTGACAAGTGGCCCACCTTTTAGTGGGGAAAAGGTTATACACTCTGGGCCTATCGTGACTGAAATAAGCCCATAATGTACAGAGCCCCACACCACACAGGGACTACATAACACAGCCCAGATAGATGTGAAGGGTGGGAAATGGGGCTGTTTTGCTGACTACTTTATTCTTAGAGTTCCAGGAACAGGGCTAATCTTAATTCAAGGCAGTAATGATTATATTGAGCAAAGGTCATGAACAAATACATAAGTACTCAAAGAATAATAAATGTGCATATCCATGGAAGTATAATTGCCAGCTGAGGCCATAACAAGGTGTCCTGTCCCTGAGGCTGAAATGACTGGCATTTGTGAGATGCTCAACTTGGGTTCTACAATGAGGTCCTCTGCAGAGGAGTCCAAGCTCCTAAGGACTGAGCCATCTCTTCAGCCCAGGAAAATTGTTTTTCTTTTTGATTTAATTGAACTTTGAGAATTATTTTTTTAACTGAACTTTGAGATTCATTAAAGAGCATCAGCTCCTTGTATCTCATATGGGTAACAAATATGTAGTATAGCATATTTCACTTTTTAAATGTATTCTTTTGAGATTTAAGAAGCTTAATTTGGTATAGTCAAATCCATCAAATTACTTCCTCTAAAATCTGCATCTGTTTTGTGTTTATAAACCTTCTTATTCAATTACTAGGAAGTTGTCTAGCATTTTCATAAATGCACATTGTATAGGGTTTTTTCAAGATCTCACTTTTTAACTCAATCTATCATATACCTACACATAAAACCAATAGATTTTAACTGCCAAAGGCATTCAAATGGAATTCGGGTACTAATTATGCCTTCCTTATTATCTCAGAAGTTTTCTCAGATGAAAATCATTTCTTCTTTTGTTTTTATATTTACTGAAACAAAGTCTTGCTATGTAACTCATGCTGGCCTGGAATTCACTGTATAGCCTAAGCTAGCCTCGAATTCATGATTCTTCTGCCTCTGCCTCTCAGGGACTGGAATTGTAGATGTGTACAATTCCAGTTCCTTATTTAGCTTTGAGGGTCTTGCATCTCATTTCACTCTATGTGCATCTAACTGAATGTATATTATTAGAGCAAAGGGGTTACGCATGAGATGCCCTTACCTTTTAAAGTTTTTAGAGTCAAGGACCTGAGTTTGTAATTTCTTCTTGGTTTTTGCCTGCTTTAATCCAAAGTCATCGCTGTTTACCGTGAACCTGGTCACAAACCCACCATCGTCCCCCAGGAGGATGTCATCTCTGCAGAGCTGGTCAGCGAGGGGTACCACGCACACACACAGCAGGCAATGGTCCATGGGCTTGATGACAAAATAGTGCTCCTGAAATCAGAAGAGGTATTAAATTAGTTACACTCTTACGAATACGTATTGCTGGGATCTTCACTCAGTAGCAGAACCCTTGTTCAGCATCCATAAGGTCCCGAGTTCCATCCCCAGTATCACACACACACACTCCTCACACTCCACCCACACACACACACACACACACACACACACACACACACACACACACACACACACACACACACACACACACACACACACTCACACAAACACACACACACACTCACACAAACACACACACACACTCACACACACACACTCACACATACACACACACACTCTCACACACACACATTCACACACACTCACTCACACAAACACACACTCTCACTCACATACACACACTCACACACACACATAGACACATACACACGGTGAGGGAAGGGATTAAGAAAAAAATTGTCTTCATTATTAATTTTTTTCTGTGCCGTTTCTCATTTTAGATCCAACAGTGATACCAGAATTTGGAAAGTCTAGGCAAAAATTAACCAAATTCAAGTTAAAGCTGTGAACCCAGCTCAGTACTACCTTGGGTGTTTCATATGGAAAGAAGAGGAGCCACTCCCTTGGGCTAGGTGAGTATGGGGATCTTAGAAAGTGCTACCTGGGTGACCTGGCATGCCTTTTCTTGGCTTAGTAAGGAAATACCGAGCTGGCCTCAAACTCCCCATTTATTCTAGAGAGATCTTAAACCTGGACCCTCCTGCCTGTGTCTTCCAAGTGCTGGGATGCCTGTTTGTGGAATGCTAGGGGTTGGAACTCAAGGAGTCTCATCTATGCAGGTCTTATTCATGAGTTTTATAAGGAATTACCAAGAGAAAAATACTCGGATATGCGACAAGTCCGTGCAAGCTTACTCTAAACGGTGAGAGGGTTCACTAAGATAGACAGCTAGTATTGCTTTTCCAGAACTCAGTGTCTTAAGAGAGAAGAAGCGGAGACTAAAATTCCTGTGGTTTATTCTCCGTAAGATGAGTAAGAAGTGACTTATTTAGAGGCCCATTGATCCATGGGCTAATGTGCAGTGACCACTAACGAAGTGCAAAGATTGTTCCAGGCGTGATTGTACAGGATGAGTCGGCCAACGTTTCCCGCTCTGTGGAAAGCTACCCTGCAAGAAGGGAAGACAGGAAGCAAGATGGAGCACAGTGCCGTGCGTGGACAGTGGCCACTTTAGGTTATGTGGGCAAAGGTGATAGTGGAGTAGGGTGCGGGAGGAAACTGATGGAAAGAAAGGTAAAGATTAATGTCAAAGGGGGGAAGTAGTTCCAGATTAGAAAATTAATATTGAGAAGGGCAAAGAGGGAAAAGACCATGAGGCTTGTCTTGTCAAATAGGAGCTGGGGTGTCAGATACAAGAATGTTCACACAGAGAGAGGGGAGGGAACAAGAGAGGGGGAGAACAGAAGGGGAGAAAAGGGAGGGGAAGTGAGAAGGGGAAGGATCTAGGAAGAGGGGGATGGACCCGAGGAGAATAGGAAAAGGGTGGAATGCTGTGAGGAATGTAAGGTCAAGCCAAGAAAGGCAGGAAGAAGGTTAGCAGGAGGCTCAGACTGAAGATTAGCTCAGCCGCTCTGCTGGGCTTGCAGGTCCCGTTAGTTACGTGGTGATACCCTATGGCTTCTATCTCCCTAGCAGTGCTCAGACATTGCCTACAGCAGGAAGGGCAGAGACATCTTTCTAAATTGAGGGCTACACCAGGAAGCTAGCAGGGGGCAGGGGACTGCTGTGTTCAGATAGCCCACCTATGGTGTGGCAAGATGGGGAGAGAAGGGAATCCCCTAGAGATAAAGAAGTTCCTCTGAGTTAAAAATCAAGTGTGCAGACTGAAGAGCCTGGACAAGTGTTGACAGAGTCCAGGGTGTGGGCTTTAGGGTTCGGAGAAAAGTGATGGTTTCTGAGTAGCTACAGCCCCGTGGGACTTTATAAAGTATGCTCGCCTAAGGATGCGGGGCTGGCGAGAGAGGCTTTGGATTTGATAACAGGGATAAACAGAAAGATAATACTAGCATTTGTAGAGGGAGATAAAAAACAAAGGACTTTGATTTGGTGGCAGGAGGATCCCTGGAGCCATCCGTACCAGTAAACACTAAACTGAGCAGTGTGGAAAGACCACCCCCTGCCACCCAATCTCAGAAAACCAAGCTAAAACCCAACAACAACAACAACAACAGAAACCAAAAGAATTACCCCTTTACTCTCAAAAAAATGACAAAATGAGACCTGAATGAAATTCTGAAATAAAACAGATCGGGATACTGATGCTGAACTTGTAGTGGTTCTCGGTAACGTCTCTCACCTCATACCAGATACTCAAGACACAGGGGCCTGGGTCATAGCCTTACAGGTATCGAGCATGCGCTCTTCTCGCTGGAATCAAGCATGCGCCCTTCTCGTTGTTTGCTACTGTTTCTTTTGGCACAGTACCTGGCTGCTCCCTTGAGCTTTATAATCCCAGACAATAATGGTCCTCTCGGTGGTGGCCACGATTCGCTTTAGCTGGCCGAGGTAATCGCAGCCGGTAATCCAGGAGGTATCCTGATAGAAGAGCAGAGCGTTGGAGAGGATGAGGCTAAGGACACTCAAGAGGTGGAGCCCTTGTCTAGCATGCGCCAGGCCCTAGGTGTACTCTCTAGTGCCACAAGACAGAGGGGCCTGGGGGATTGGGAATCACATTTTCCTATGCTACTTCAAGGTATTAGATAGCAGGATGTAGGTTATTAACATTACAAGTTACATCCGGCAGCAGTCTACAGTGAATCCCCTCAGAGCGGCATACAGAAAGAAAGTTTCTCCAATCCACCTTGTTTCTTAGTATCCATTAGCTGGAGCCTGATTCAGCTAGTTGGGGATTGCTTCTTAGAAGAGGAAGGGAGCTGGGCGAGCAGTCAACTCTTGCATGGTTCAGTAAGACCTTTTATTTACAGGAGCAACGAGACTCAGGGCTGTGATTCAGCCTGTGCTCCAGCCCTGCCGCCTGCTAACATTTTCATCTAGAAGAGCTCCCGTCGTGCTCAGTGATCTATCTGATCACAAGCTGAGGCCCCTTAGTCTTTCTTGGGTCAAGACTCAAGTCAGGAAGTTCTAACAGCATCAGATTCAGGGTCAGCTGAGACCAAGCAGAAACAGCACCCTGGATTGCCTGGAACGCCAGAAACTTCTACGCGGCTTGAACTTTCTACTAAACCATCAGGAGTCCTAATGGGTTAGTCTGTTACAGAAATGGAGGCTGAGAGGTTTCATAAGAACCTCGGCTCCCCTACCAGGCGACGTGTTTTCTGTTGTAGTTTAGTGCGCTCACCGCGTGTGTGCAAATAGGCATAAAACAAAAAACCCAAGCCTCCAGCATCCCCACCTCTCATAAATCCTCAGGGTAGGGTGTGGATCAGAAAGCAAGACGTTGCAGATTGCCATCTGATGCAAGGTTACTACTACCCATACCAGGGACATGCAATAAATGAATTACAAGACTGTACTCGAATTTTTAGGGCATTCTCATGCTGAAAAAATGTTCTCAAATGATTTCCATGTTGTTCTCGTAATGTAGGGTGTCAATGTTGTCAAAACAGCATTTAATTAAAACGCGGAAGCTTTTAACTAAAATTCCAAGAAATAGCTAGTTTCCCAGCAACCCTCTGCAGATAGGTGAACTCCAGGAAGTAACATGTGAGCCTTCGTTATTATTCAAGGCTTGGTTTCAGAGCCTAGTCAACACATATAAATTTACAATTGTTAAAGATCATGAAAAACAAGATTTAAAAACCTTTGTGTAGGGTGTGCATTCATGAGTTCGTGTGTGGGTTTTGTACAGTGATGTGCGTGTGGAGGTCACAGGACAACCAACCCCAAGTGTCAGTCCTTACCTTCCTTTCTGTTGGAGAGAGTCTCTCCCCGACGCTGCATCTAGCATCCTCACTGAGTTGCGAGCCTCCTGGATTTCTCCCGTTCCCATTCCCACCTTATCCTCATAGAAGCATGGGGATAACAGACATAACCACAGGGTCCAGCTTTACGTGGATCTTGGGGGTTCAGACTTAACCCACTGAACCCTCTCTCCAACCCTTCATAAGCAGAGCCTCTTCAAGGAAGCACTTTGTGGAGATTTTGAGTACCTCTGGAAGAGCCATCCTCCCAACCCTAACTCTGAGTTATATTTAAAAACGTTTAATGTACTCACTGTAACACTGGTGTTGGTCTGAACCCTCATCTGTGGGTAAACATAAACTCCAGTTAGAATCTCCAGTAAAGAATCAGAAAGGTAGTCCACAAGGCCCCTGGCTTCATCTCACTCGTCATCCTACCTGCTGAGAGAGTTCCTCCTTGTGTCTCAGATTCTCCTAGCTCTGTGAAATAGCACAACTTGGTTTGCAGAGAGCAAAACTTCTACCTCTGTGGCTTGTGCTTAGCTTAGCCATGGTGACTGACCTCTTGATATTATTATTATTATTATTATTATTATTATTATTATTATTATTATTATTATTTTGTCATCATTGTTGTTTCCACATGCAATGCCTCATTTTTTCCCCAGCCATTTGGAGAACCATTTGTTAGAAATTCGAACTAATATAGCAAGGAGGAGAGTGGGGTAAGGGATGCACTACACCGAACTGGAGGATGATGTCATTAGGCAGGTGAAAGCAGATACAAGCTAGAATGAGGCCTGTCTTTGAATGAGAAGGAAGGATGGGTGGGGGAAAAGTTTTAAGAGAGGGAAGGAGACTGGAACAAGAGAAGAGAAAAGCAGCAGAGAGAACATGGAGGCAGATGCTAAGATTCTTCTCTGCACATTTATAGGTTGTTATGAATATTCTCAAGGGGTGGATTGTACCAGGGCTTTGTATGTCTAGAGGAGCAAATTATATATTATCAATTGGATCAGAGGTTATTGTCTTGTGTGTTCTTTCGTGTGGCAATTTAAGTTCAAGAGAGTGTGTGGTGGCTAGACACACCAGTCTGCCACGGAATTGGATTGTGTATGTCTGGCATGGTGGCAACCTGCCTTGGGAACTAGGTGGGTAGAGAGATTGTTGCCAGGCTCAGAGAGTAGCCATTGGCAGTGTGATACGGGATAGAGCAAAGTGGGTGAGAGGCTTTGCTGGCTGAGATGAAGCTATCTATCTGATATCTTGGGGCGTTATGGTGTCAGATCTAGTGCGGGGTAAAAGACAGCATTTATTTTAATTTTACAGCAACACAGAACAGGGTGGATATATGAACCATGTAGAAAAATACAACGTGTGTCATTTGAAAGACTTCTCAAGTCACTGGATGTCTTTAGAACACTCTGCCCAGGAGCCCTCCGCTGAAGCACCTATGAATGGTGTCCTAGGTGCTAAGCTAAATGTCATAGATAATGTCCCATGGAGAGTGCTGGTAGGTGGCTCTCAGACCCCGGAAGACAGGATGACTGCTGCCGGGATCACAGCTGAGGTATCCCATGATGATGTTTCTTCTGCATGCTCAGATGGTGTTTGTTGGTCAGTGGCTTCCCTGAAGGGATGGGTTACAGGGACAAAAGAGTAGGGCAGGGAGGGCTCAGGGATAGTTTTTCATGGATGCTACAACTGTCTTTCATCAGAAAGAGTGCCCAGAGGCTCTACACTCAGGCTCTTATTTCTGGATAGGAAAGGAAAATAAAACTAGTGTTTTAAGGAAGGTGTTTAAGAGCAGGACAGAGCACCATGTTTCCTCTCTTATTTCCTGTGGCGGTTAGCATCTTTTAACCTGCAGAATTTCCTAGGTGGGTGCAACTGAGATAGATGAACTAGACCTGGGCGGTTCCCAACCTTCCTGATGCTGTGACTTTTTACTACAGTTTCTTATGTTGTGGTGCCCCTCCCCCGTCATAAAATTATTTTCATTGCTACTTCATAGCTGTAACTATGCTGCTGTTATGAATCGTAATGTAAATATCTGACATGCAGGAGAGTGGATGTGGAGCCCTTATGAAAGGGTTGCTCGAACCCCAGGTTGAAAAGCACGGATAGAGATTAAGGTTTGCCTTCTTGGAGAATGTCTGTGAGGGATTGTCTTGATTGGGTTGGTTGGGAAGACCCATCTTAACCACTCCCAGGGCAGGACTAGTCCCTGGGCAGGGATCCTGGATACATAAGATTGCAAAAGCAAATGACCGCCAACTTTCATTGTTCTCCTTGGACAGCTGGTACTGTGTTTCCAGCTGCTTCCAGGATCTACTGCACTGACTTCTCTGTCCTGGGTTGTAGCTTAAATTGTGAGGCAGAATAAACCCTGCCTTACTTAAGTTGCTTTTGTCCCAAATTTGTTACAGTAGCAGGAAAAGAAACTAAGATAGTCCCCTACATCCAACTTAATGGGAACAATTTATTTAAGTTCTCTTCTTTCTCATCCTTACTGATTTTTAGTGTCTTTAATGCCTTAGCTTTTGCATGAATTTTCCAGTCTCTATCACCAAAAGTTTCCTTAGTTTTATTCATTCTTTCTCAGATAAGGTAATTATGTGTTTATCTATTAAAAGATATCTCGAGTTATTAATGACTGTTTTGAAAAAGTGATCTCTGGGAACAACGCAGTGATTCAGGGGATTTTTCTCCCATAATGACTCACCCATGCTTAGGGAATGTAACATTTAAAATAATAGTTTTTCTAATGTATCAAAGCTTAACATAATTTTAAAACAATCTTTTCTCTCCAGTCCCACTGTGTGTGTGTGTGTGTGTGTGTGTGTGTGTGTGTGTGTGTGTGTGTCAGGGGGAGAGGAAGAATGTGTATGTCTGATATATGCAAGTGTGTTCAAGCATGTGGGTGCGGGTACACGTGCACACACCTGTGGATGACAAAGGAAGATATAGCTCTTCTGTTCTCTCACTCTCCATCTATTTTCTTAAGTCAGGGTTTCCCTTTGAACCTGAAACTCTCCATTTTCAGCTATGCTTGCCTGGCCAGTAAACTCTCCAAAATCTACCCGTCTCTATTGGGCCCCAACCACTACATAGTATTGTGGTTATAGGCACAGGAAGTCATGTGTGGTATTTTCATGTAAGTACTGAGTTGGTCTTCATGCTTGTATGACATATGCCACCTCCTTATCCAAGCCCCCCTCCAAGTTACTTCCTTTCCTGTTTCTCTCTCTCTCTCCCTCCCTCCCTTCCTCCCTCCCTCCCCCCACATTCATTCATTCATTCATTCATTCATTCATTCATTCTGTTTTAGGATCCCATCATATTATTTGATAAGAAATAGAGGTGGGTTTCTGTGTGTTTGTAAATTTCCATGTGCTCAACTCTAAACTTCTCTGTGGTGCCTTTGTTTTATTGTGGGTGCATGTGAAGCATCCTAGAAGAGCCACCTCACTTCCCTACAATCAAGGACCACTTTACAGTGCAGACCATCATTTCCCTCCTCACAGTGTTTTATAGATCTATCTCATCTTGGATGAGTCCTGAAGGCACAAAGGTCTGTATTGAGAAGGGAGCTAATGCTTTAAGGGGAGAAGGAAGGAGACAGAGAAGGGTTCTGTGTAACAGGGGTCAGTTTCCTGATCCTTTGTTTCCCACATTAATTGCCAGAATTTGCTGGATGCACCCGGTGAGGCAAACACATTAGAAATATTCACCCATTTTTTAAAAAAAAAACAAAACAATTTTTATTTATTTTATGTGAATATACTGTAGCTGTCTTCAGACACACCACAAGAGGGCATCGGATCCCATTACGGATGGTTATGAGCCACCATATGGTTGCTGGGAATTGAACTTAGGACCTCTGGAAAAGAGCAGTCAGTGCTCTTAACCCCTGAACCATCTCTCCAGCCTCTGTATTCACTTGTTTAACCAACACAACTAACTATGTTGGAAAGAAAAATCTATCGCTCTGGATGGGGTCTGGGGCTACAGACATTAAGTACCATACTCAGCTGTGTGTATAGCAGGCTATGCAGCGGGCTCTGTGCACACACCCAATAGCTGTGCCCAGATGGCCCCTGCCCAACAGTCTCATTGCCCTAGGTATGATCTTCTGGAAAACTCTCTGAATTGAGTGTTATTGAAGGACTAACATAGATTTTGAAAATGATGACTATTTCAAATACATTTTTTTGTATGAATAAAGCCTGCCCTTGTCTCCAGTTAAAAATGAACTTGGAATCTTTACTCTGTGTGTTTAGCAGCGAGAGTGCCTCTCTTGTTTTCACAATGGAGATGTCATGTAGGACACATCACCGCACAGTCTGTTGAAATCTCCCACATATAAAAAATGGGGAAGCTCAAGATGTATAAATTTAGAAATATTGATCATAGCAATGTCTTGCATTTATATAAAAATTTATTACTAGCCAGGCATCGGTGGTGCACACCTTTAATCCCAACACTTGGCAGGCAGAGGCAGACGGATCTCTGAATTCAAGGCCAGCCTGATCTACAGTGAGTTCCAGAGTAACCAGTATTACAAAGAAAAACACTGTATTGAAAGCCACCCCCCAAAAAATAAACACATTTATTACTCATAAATATTAGTGTTTCTACTTCATCATTGAATTTGATCCTCATAGTGTCTCTCTGTCTTCGTGTGAAGACCCAAGGCTTATGAAGTTCCCTATTCAATATCATAGAAAACCAGGTGTTAAACCTCAGACTTTGTTTGTTTTGAGACAGGGTTTCTCTGTAGGTATGGCTGTCCTGGAACTCACTGTGTAAACCAGGCTGACCTCAAACTCACAGAGATCCATCCTCCTCTGCCAAGTACTGGGATTAAAAGTGTGCACCAACCACTGCCTGGAACACCTGAGACATTTCATCTCCTCCAAGTCCACTCTCCTCAGAGGATTCCCTATTACTTGGCTAGCCCGTGTTTAGGGGTTGATCTGGGAAATTATCCAAGTCAACCCTTTACATGCTGGATGCCATGTAAGTCATAGTAACACTCCAAGAAACACCACCAAACCTTTCTCAGCAGTCAAACCTGAGACATAAACTCAAGGCTCAGCAATTCCCTAATTACTATTGTATTCCTCAAGTCACATGGATGCATTGTTTTTGTGTTTGCTGAAGCATCGGGATAAATGCATAGATAAAACGAAACACAGGAAGAAAAGGGGTGAAGAAAGTGAAGGGGAGAGGGACCAAGATTCCAAGTTACCTGGCTGTTGAAGACTGTTATTAATCCTTTCTGAGATGCTGTTATCAATAAATCCAGCTGTGGGACCTTCACAATGCATTTGATCACATCTCGTCGTCTACTGCCTGTCAAAAGCATGATTAGTGTCAGCTGCCAGAGGTCCAAAAATTCATTTGTTATGGGTGTAAAACAAGAAAAAGACAGCCAGCGTTTCACTACAATCCCTGAGTTACTTAAAATTAAATAAAGCCCCCCCTAAACAAAAACAAATCAAAGCAACGAACAAACAAAACAACAAAACCAAAACACGCACAGTGCTGCTTGGCTTTTAATTATCCTTGGAGACATAATATGAATATAGAGTGTCTCAACTGAACATGGGCTATGAATTCCCAAAGAACTCTGGCACCACACCCAACATCCCCACCACCACCACCCCTCCCAGCATAAACACACCATTATGGACATATTTCACAGAGAGTGGATTTCTAAACACCATTTGGAACCTTTCTATTTTGAGAGTTTCCTCATCTCTTAATGGCCTTTGCTTTGAAGTGTCACTGTCATGGTCTGCACAGACTAAACTCCTAACATTATCCGAGGCTCTCTGTTGTAAAAGAACAAAACTGCCTTAATGCTTCCTTAAAGCTTCCTACAACATTCTGTGCATTTGGGGGAATAACACTAGACACTTTGATGCTCATGTGCCTACCTAATTGCTAAGGACAAAGCAGTGTACACACACTGCTTCTCAGTCAGTATGAGTTAACTCTTGTTTGTTTGGGCTTTAGTTTTGTGTGTAACCCAGGCTAGCCATAAACTCATGCCATTCCTCTCGGCTGGATCTCCTGGGGTCTGGGACTATAGTCTGTTCCCAAGCAGGTATAATTTTTGCCATTGTAAACACTGAAAGGAAAGGAACAGAGTCAGTATTCCAATTACCAGGCTTTTCTAAGTGAAAAAAATAGATATCCTGTGTCTGTCGTTCACCGTCATGTCCCTAGCACTCAGGTATCCTATGCACACTGTAGGTACTGCTGTACACCCTCGCCCTGAAATGCAGTTTTAAAGGATGCCAGATGTAGCAGTGAGTTTTAGCTACACCACGTTGTGTTCCTGGCTGGTCGTGCTTCCAGCCACCAGCTCAGTCTTTGGATTGCAAATAAAAGACACACATACACACACACACACACACACACACACACACACACACAAGCTTATTTTTATTATGCCATCTAGTGCAACGGTTGGGTACTTCTAATCCTCTGCTGGCTACCCTAGGCCCAACTGGGGAGGTGGCCAGTGGCCACTTACCCGAAATCTCACATGACTGGTTGGCTTTATCTCCTGCTGTTCCTATGTTCACCCTTTATGGCAATCCCCGCCCCCCCTGCATCCTAGCCATCAGAACTCTAAGGGTCCTGTCCTGCCTCTCTTTGCCCATCCATTGACTGCTGGTATCTTTACTGATCCATCAAAAACCAATTTGGGATAAGGACCTTTAGTGTTTGAACACAGAGATTCCCGATTTAATCAAAAAATTAGAACCAAGCTCCAACAACCAGACTCAACCTAGAGCATTGACTTCATCTCAGAACATGGAATGAAAGGCTGAAAGACAGGCAACGGCTCTAGGCTTCACCTCTTCTCTTTCTGTGGTGGTTTGAATATGCTTGACCCATGGAATATGGCACTATTAGGAGCTGTGGCCTTGGTGGAGAAAGTGTGTCCTGTATAGGCAGTCTTTGAGGTCCCTTCTGCTCAAGCCCCCTTCCAGTGTGGAAGAGACCCTCCTGTTGGCTGCCTGTGTAAAGCAGATCCTTCTGCTGCCTTCATATCAAGGTGTAGAGCTCTCAGCTCCTTCTCTAGCACCATGTCTGCCTGCATGCTATCATGATTCCCACCATGATGATAATGGACTGAACCTCTGAAACTGTAAGCCAGCCTCAATTAAATATTTGCCTGTGTAAGAGTTGCCTTAGTCATAGTGTCTCTTCACAGCAATAAAACCCTAAGATACTTCCTAACATTTTCCTACCTTGGAGTGAACAATGACAAAAACCCTAAGTGTCAACAGTGGAGAGGTTGAGAATACCCAAATCCCAGGGTCAGATATGAAAAAAAACAAAGGACACTTGGAAACTGGAAAGGACCTGAATTGAGCTAATACCTGTCTATGGCTGGCTCAAACTCAGTGTGGAGATAGTGTCTTTAGAAGAATCAAGGGTAGGAGCTTGGGAGGAGCTTTACTTGGGGACACTTCAAGAATATTGTAAAGACACAAAGTTCCTCCTGGTATCACTGGACATGTACTAATAAGATGTCATCATAGAGAGATTTTGCTTGAAGCCTGAGCCTTTCACTGGCTTCTTTTCTCAATCACATTCTGTAGTGTCTTTCATAGCAAGAACGTGCTTTAGGGTTTCAATTGCAGGTAGTTTCTCTCCACACTATTTTTTTTCTCTTGTGGGGAACTGAGTGAGGACCTGTAAGGTGACTATTTAGAAATACTACGTTCCCAATGCCCAGTTTTGAGAAAGATATTAAAATCCATACATATTTGGGGAAAAATGTATGTCACCTGCAATCACAATTCGCTGTTTCCTAGACACAAGAAAAACCATATTTTCTTCATCCATCTGCGAAGCAAGAGGATCTTCATCAGTGGAAAAATATCCAAAGATCTAAAATCCCGAAACAACAAGGTAAACATGAGCAGTGTATCAGAGCTGGCTGTCCAGTAATAACAGATTCTGCACTAGCTGAATTCAAAGTTTAACTGAGATGAAATGCACTTTGCTTTATGATGTCTGAGTAGAGAGTGCCCTGTAAATAAGCAGGACTTTGAAATTCAATACACTTTGCACTGATGATGTGTGATTTCTGAGGAGGCACTGACATTTTTCCCTGAGGAGCAACCATGCACCAAGTTTGTGTCCTTATTCCTGCTGTAAGATTGATGACTGTCCTGCCCTTGTTTGAAAATGAAATCAGCCTTCATCAGTCAGGGACTCAACTAGGATGTTGACCCTGAGTGATTATTCCTATCATCTATGAGTCTTGCTGGGTCAGACTTTTTTCACTCCAGTAAAAGGGAAGATTTTTATTTGATTAGCTGCCCATTTTCTAGACGTTGCATGAAAATTAGCTACCTTGCTATAAGAAGATATTCTGAATATTAAAAGTCATCTTTGTGAATAAATCATCAAATTGTGAAAGTTTCAGAAATTAGAGGCATTTGAAAAATGTTAACAGCTGTAAGCCAGGCACAGTGACACAGGCCTGTAACTTCAGACTGCAGTAAAATATGTGAGACCAGTTTAAGACTAACCTGGACAACACAAGTCTGTATCAAAATCTACTAGCAACAAAATAATTCCTACTAACTTATTAATAAATAGAAATTTTCTTTTACTGATGACTGAGAATAGAGGATTTAAAGGAATAGAGAATTTTGAGAAAAGTGTGTGTGTGTGTGTGTGTGTGTGTGTGTGTGTGTGTGTGTGCCTGTCTATGTGTCTTCCTCTATCATGCTTTATTTTTTGAGGCAGGATCTCATATTGAGGCTGGACCTCACCTATCCAGCCAGGCTGTTGGACAGCTCTGGGGATCCACCTGTTTCTGTGGGTCCAGCACTAGGGGTCCAGCACTCTCTGCTACTGTGCTGCCTATTATCTGGATGCTGGGGATTCTGAAGTCAAGTCACTGAACCATCTCCTTGCTCAACCACTGCTGTAAGATTGATGACTGTCCTGCCCTTGTTTGAAAATGAAATCAGCCTTGCTGTATTATTTTTCTGCCTAATGCTACCAAAACAAATGGGCACAAACCTGACATTAAAGAAGGCCTCTTTATTAACCCATAGTTTCATTGGGTAAAGTCAAAAATGGATCTCAGAGGACTCAAATCTAAGAGATAGTAGAAAGGTGTTTTTATTGGAGTCTTTGGGAAGAATCAGTTTTCAGTATCATTCAGGTTGTTGGCATAAGGTTGATCTGCCTGCTGCCTGTCAGCTGTCACTGCCTAGATTTCCAGGCCTTCTACTCAGTCCTACACCCAAGTCCCCCCTCAAGGCTCCTCATGCTTGGAACCCTTCCCCCTCCTCTTCCTATTTTTTTTGAAGGACTTTGAGCCACCTAGATTATCTAGGATAATCTTCCCATATTAAGTTCCGGTGATTAGTTCCTTAAATTCATCAGAAAATTCCTTTCATAATTACTTAGAATAGTGACTGATTGTGTAAGTGGGGACACGGACTGTTGGGAGGGAGGGCACTTTTGTATGCTCTCATTTTATCAGCACCATTCAGCATAATTAATGCATGTTTGGCAGCCTATGTAACCTGAGATAAGTCTTGTGAAATAATAGTGGGGTCAAAAGTGAAACAACAGTGGGGACCACTAGGATTCCTCAGTTCCTGGTCAGTAAGTTCCCGTGTTTCTTGGAGTGGGAGAATTCTACACAGTATGGCTAATTCTGAACTGTGTGCTTTGTTTACAGTAACTTCAAATAGTTTATACACAGCCATTCACCCTGATAGGTCATTTCTGTAGAATCATTGTGGAGATAGTGATAATATGTCCAAGAAGAGATGTATGAAGAATTGTAGGAGCAATGCCCTCCTCAAGGCATGAAATCAAGTTCTGGTTCAATAGTCACAGGATCTCAAGCCAGTGTCTGGAGTTCTCTGTTCCTGAGTTTACCTCATCATCAGGAATGACCCCCCCACCTCCTTAAATAAGGATGAGGCTGCTTAGATTTTATAGTAATTAGGGAGAGTGTAATATACTTGGATTGCAACAAGTGGCAGATAGGAACTCAGTTGATGTCAACATGTGAGGAATGGTACCCTAGGTTTCCAGGAACATTAAAGAAAATGGAACTTAGTTGTTCTCCCTGCCAACAAAAACCACCCACTCAGCACCTTTCCTGTTAAGCACACTTGTCAGTCAGTCATACATTTTATCATACACATCCTTTAGTGTCATAGTCATGTGCATATACATGCTACTTTTACTCCTGCAGAAATTACTGACTTTGACAAGATATGGAAGTAGAAACATGACTGGTCGAAAAGACCAAGGTGATGGGAGAACGGGGAGGGGCAAGAGACAGTGACAGGAGAGTGACTATGTTTCAAATACACCATACCAATGCACGGAAATGTTGTAAAGAAACCCATCACTCTGAGTCACTAATATATGCTAAGAAAAAGTTCAAATCAGATGACTGATTTTGCTACTTTCACTTATTACACGTTATTGCATTGCTTAATAACTTCTCAAGAAAACCAGTTGCATCAAATCATTGAAATCCACTCAGGAAATTTTTTAGATATGTCAGGCAAACTTCAGAAGAGATGGGAAAACTCATTTTGAAAGGTTATGTTTCAAGGGAGAAATTCTATGATCAAAGACAGGCATTTCTTATCATCTTGTGTTGGATAGTAGCCTCGGGGATCTCCAGTTTCTTTCTTGAAATTTTAAAATTTCAGGCTAGAAACCATGTGATATAATTTGAGCACATTGCTGGGCTGAGTACTTTATGACTATCAAGAACATCATAAACAAACCATTTCTCAATAGTAATGCAGGCTTTGTCTTATTAAAAGAGCAAGCCTTTTCTCTTACAAACTTGGGTTTAATTTACTTAGCATTAAAAGGGTAGAAACTATTTCTTTCTCTATGTAATAAAGATTGGAGCTCATCCTTCATCCAGAATGAGTTAGTTCTTTCTGCACCAGTGCTTGGTGTTTTGCTCCATATGCATATGTAAGTATGGATGTGTGTGTAAGTATGTGATTGTGAGAATATATTCATGTGTGTGTGTAAGAATGTAATGGTGAGAATGCATGTAAGCTGGGCCCAACTGAACTTCACTGGAAATGTATAAATGTGCATTTATTGAACCTGTGTGTGAAAGTATATATGTTTATGCATATTTGGCTATGTAAAAGTTTTTCCTTCTGCAAGCCCTATTCACTTCTCTTGGTTCAATAGAAGTTTATTGCTCCAAACTTCCCCCTTGCCTGACAGGCAAGAGGCATAGGGACAAAAGGGAAAAGGCTCTAGCAATTAATCCTCTACTTTATCTCCTGCTGTTTTAGAATGAGGTGCTAAATGCCAGAGACTGCAGTTTCTGGCCTCAGAGGAACACAGAAGGCGGGTCAGCTACAGTAGCAGAGCATAGTGACTTAGACATAGATAAGTAAATCAGCTACAGTAGCAAAGGAACTTAGACTTAGATAAGTAAACTTATTATTATACAGCAACCCTAAATACCTCGTAAGACAAAGCCTTACCCTCTGCCAACGCTCTTTCCCCTCCACTGCCTCTAGAAGAACCAACAAGAGAAAGAAGACCCCCACTGGGACTGGCCCTGGCAATTATCCTTTCTTTGGGCCCCTTTAAACCTTGCAGCTTTGATAGAACAGCTTCAGAGCAGCCTGGAAGGCTTGTGGAAGTTGACTGGGGCTTGAGGAATCTACAGGCTGGCCCGTCAGGCATCCCATGTGGCATATTATGACTCGGGCTGGAATCAGTTTGCAATGTGCTCCTAAAAACCTGTTTATAGACTCCTCTCTTGGTTCCCTTTCCTGTTGCTGTGATAAATACTCTGATAAAGCAATTTAAGAGAGAAGGTGATTGTTTTGCCTTACATTTCCTGCAGTATATAGTCCATCGAGGTGGTGAAGACAGGGCAGCAAGCCGGGAAAGCATCGGGGTAAGAGCAGGAAGCCATTTGGTCACATGGCATCCAAACTCAGAAAAGCAGGGAAAGGAACAGGAAGCTGCACTAGGCTAAATAAACACAAGAGTCCCGCCTCTTCCGTGACTCACTTCCGCCTGAAAGTTTCACACCCTTCTGAACAGTTGTACCATGGAAGGATCAAGTGTTCAAAGTGACTATGGGAGACATGGAAATTACAACAGCTGCTTACCAGCAACACAGACTAACACGGTGCTGAGTGAAAAGCAGACCTTGTCTTTTCACTGATTAGCTATGCCAGGCTAAGGCAATCACACTGTTTGGATTTCTTTACCTCTAGTCTTTCTTATGATATACTGCAGGGACAGGCCTAAGTTATGTTTTTATTGACTAACATTTCACTGGTGTAGTAATATACAATCTGCACCTAAACCACAGAAAAGAAAGTGTAACCTTTTGTGGATTTATATTTTGAAATCAGATTTGCATAGCTTTGGCAGATTTTGGAAAAATCGATCCCACGCGTATTGCCCAATCGATGACTATTAGCTAACTAATAAGATGCCTCTTAAAATACCAGGTAATCGATAATGAAATGAAGCGAGCCTTCACCAGGTAGCGATCAGTTTCCATTTTACAGAAGACAGCACCAAAGCTCAGAAAGGTTAGGTTGCAGTCCTTGAAATTGAAAAGCCCCTTCGAGAGGCAGCCAGATAGCTGGTGAGAAAGCAGTAGGCCAGTGACGGCAGGACAGCCCACACAGACTCCTCCAGCCTCAGCAAACTTCCACAGAGCACACCAGAGGCTGCTCTCCTGCTGTTCTATCAAAACCACGAGATTTATAGGTCCAAGATGGGAAATGGCATCAAGAATTGGTAGACAAGAAAATTTAGCTGGAGACCAAAGGCCACTTTCTATCTGGCTTTAGATAAATCAGCTACCTCTCCATATGTCTCTGTTCTTGCCCTTACCATGGCAAGAGTGTGGATCCCTACAATCTGCATGTGGATCTGTTGTGAAGACTAACTGGGACCTGGGAATTTGTATGAAAAAAGAAGAAGAGATTTTACAGATGTAAGGAGATCGTGTAAGGCTGGAAGTGGCAGATGTTGGGAATGAGGCTCTGAGAAGGAGCAGATGTTAGGGGTAAGGCTTCCATTCCTCCTCTCCACAACTGAAGACCTACACAGATTTACTTCACAATCGGATTCCATTCAAGATTTCAGTTCTGTGGAGCCCCTCATGCACACCTACCTAGTACTATGTTTTATGGTTTGGCATTTACAGAGCATAGGAGTCCTGGGTACCTTTATCATATGTGATTTGAAGCTTGCATTTCCAAAACAACAGTCTTAGTCAGCAAAAATGTAAAACAATTGCTTCGTGCTCACATAGAAATGCATGACCTTCAAATTGAAGAAGTCTGTTGATATTGTCTTAGGTACATAGTTTGGAGACCCAGGGAGATGGAGGGTGCATTGTGAAGGAACTGGAGGAGGGGTAAATATGATCAAAATGCAGTGCATAAAACATTCAAAGAATTAAAAAAATATTATAATTAAATAAAATAAATTCAAACAAGGTATAACCTCCAAATGCAAAGTTAGAGTCTTCTAAGAGATGCGAATGCATACAGTGACTTTATCTTTTCACTGTTTGCTGGTAAAAACCTGACTTTAATGGTCAGGAAGAATTCATTCTACTCTTATTTTGACATTTTCTGTGATGTCCAATAGAAATATAAGCCACATATATAATATTATATCTTATAGTATGTACAAGAAATGTAAAGCCAAAATGAAATCAATTTTGTTAGTGTGTTGAAAACATAATTTCAACATATGCTCAACATTAAAAGTCTCTGTGAAATGTTTTTCATTTTTCATACAATGCTTTTGGAAGCATGCACTTTATATTTACAGCACACCTCAACCTCAGATCACACTTCCAACATTTACAGCCCCATGTGGCAGACGGAAGCTCTTTAGCATGGGGGTCTACAGCACCTAAGGATTCGATTCCCAAGTGGTATCTTTTCCACCACAGTTTTCATGTGGTTTTATTACTCATCACTGAAGATGAGTTCAGTGTTTTGCACTCTTATTCTGAATGTCCTGGTGTGTGTGTGTGTGTGTGTGTGTGTGTGTGTGTGTGTGTGTGTGTGTGTGAACCATCCAACCAGAGAGAATATATCCACACCTAAGCCCACCTGTGCTCAGGGTACTGGGTTTCCTGTCCTTATCTGAAAGGCGCTCTGAAGTTTCATTTAATGTATATTAAGTCCAACTTGCTATAATTAAAGCAACATCAACAATAATTCATAGTTGGCTCCATAGAGACAGGGCATCACTGAACCAAATTCAGTTTAACCGAGGTAAAAATCTCTACCAAAATCAAACTACCACCACCCACAAAAACAAAACAAAACAAACAAACAACAACAACAAACATATCCCAAATTCTAAGGCATCTTAAAAACTTGGCCACAAACACAGGATGAAAATATCAACAGTGCAGCCTCTGCTAAATCATTCTCAGTGAAGGGAGAGCTGCAGGGGGAAAGAGAGAGAGAAGGAGAGGGGAGGGGAACTTGGACAATCAGAAGCCTTCATCTTTGATCCCTGAGCCTTGGTAGGATTTGTATCACTCACCATTTCTATATTCTGCTAGATTATATATTTTCGTACATCCACTGGGTATAGCCAACCTCTCTGCACGTGGCTGTGTGCAGTCAAGGATAGCTATGAATGCAGCCCAACACGCAATTGTAAACTTACCTTCAAACAGGAGAATTTCCCTGCCGTTTTTTGTAACTCCCATTGTGTGGGAAGCTTTATAGATAGCAGTGTCTCTAAATGTCACACGGTTGGCCACATCGGAGCTGCTGCAGTTCGAAGCAGTAGATTTAAAGTGTGTCCTGGGAATTTAAACTCAGACCCCAATGCTTGCTCACTGCTCATATTTCTACTGGACAGCTCAGAGAAGGTCAAGAGAGAAAAGGAACATTTTCCTCCTGACCATCAAAGACAGGTTTTTACTTGCAAACAATGGAAAGAGCAAGAAACCTTTTGATAGAACAATGGAGCAAAAAAAACTAAGTTAAAATCATGTTTTCAGTTCTTGAAAAAAACAAAAGCCAGACATACTGTGGAAACCTGCTGCATGACAGAATCTGTGTGCTAGTCTGTTACTAGCCAAGCTTTGCAGGTATTCACAAGCACTTTGGGGAAGGGTTTCCAATGTGTACAAGGTCTTTGTGCGTTTTATTATCTGAAGCTTTTATGAGATTTGTTACATGGTCATTAAGGGTAGATAAGAACTTTGCCATTAGTGTTTTGAACGTCCTAATGTAGCCGGCTGTCTGGTTCTGCTAAGTCATCTAAGCAGGGTGTGTATCCCAACCCCAGTCGGACCTTTGCTCAGGAAGACAGCTGTAAGGGTGAGAAAAAAGGAGTAAGAGGCATTGAAACTCAGTTACAGGAATGGAAGACTACTGTTTGGTTTGGTTTGGTTTTGCTTTTTGTTTTTGTTTTCCAAGACAGCGAGGGTGTAAATCCTGTCAGCAACCTTCGAACCTTCATTCTTCTCCAGAGAGTCCTCCAAATGAGAGAGGAGCTTTAGGAGACCTTGCTTGAGAATTGCCAAGTACCATTTCCCAGACCTTGTCAATGGAAACTATGCTGTAATACAGGATTGTGTTTTCTCTCTTAAATTGCTAAATGTCTGGTCATCTGTTCTAGAAGCATAAGGGAAACGGAAAGGAAAGAAAAGTGGAAGGAAAAACCAGACTCCTTGCCGAAGGGGTTTGCAACCCATAGGAAGAACAACAATATTAACCAATCAGACCTCCCCCCCCCGCTCCCCGCCGCCCTCCAGAGCTCTCAGAGACTATACCACCATCCAAAGAATACACAGGGATGGACCTATGGTCTTAACTGCATATGTACCAGAGGATGTTCTTGTCCTGCATCAATGGGAGGAGAGGCCCTTGGTCCTGTCAAGGTGGAGAGATAGAAGGGATTGGGTGAGTGGGTTGGGGAGAGCCCTCACTGAAGCAGGGAGGGGGGCATGGGATATCAGGTTTCTGGAAGGGACACTGGGAAAGGGAATAACATTTGAAATGTAAATATATATGAAGATGGTGTCTTGGGATAAGAAAAGCCATCTATCTTGACCTCTAGGTGAAAAACACAGAATGTTTGCTGCAGATAGTAAACTGTCCTTCCATATGAGCAAGTCGATAAATGTCCTATTGTCACAGAATGTCAGACCGTACTGAGGCTGGAAGAAAGCTAGTGTCCTTGGCTGTGGAGGCCTGTTCCTGATCACTTGTCTATTTCAACCCAAAGGATTGTGATTATTAGCCTCCTTTGCTCTGATAGTCAGCCTTCCAGTACCTATTAGTACACAAGCAAACAACTCATGGGAAATAGATTATATCCAGTATACTTCTATAATTACAAAGCTGACACAACACACAAATAGAGGATAATCTAGTATCAATTACAATTATAAAGAGTGTTATTAGAAAACTAAAGTGCTAGAGACCCTTGGTCCTGGGAAGACTCTATGCCCTAGTGTAGGGAAATGCCAGGGTAGGGAGGCTGGAGTGGGTAGGTAAGTGGGTGGGGGAGCACCCTCATAGAAGCAGGGGGAGGAGGGATGGGATAGGGGTTTTCCAGAGGGGAAACTTGGAAAGGGGATAACATTTGAAATGTAAGTAAATAAAATATTCAATAAAAAAAGATATAAAAAAGTAAATGTCAAATAAAAACCAATATTTATAATAATAATAATAATAATAATAATAATAATAATAAACAGGCTCTCTTATCAGTGACTTCCCTTTCATTCTTACTGTTGTGTGTGTATGTGTGTGAGTGTGTGTGAGTGTGTGTGTGAGTGTGTGTGTGAGTGTGTATGTATGTGTGTGTATGTGTGTGAGTGTGTGTGTATCTGTATGTGTAATGTATATGTGTGTGTGTGTGTGTGTGTGTGTGTGGTGTGTGTGTGTGTGTGTGTTTGTGAATGGTGTGTGTGTGTGTGTGGTGTGTGTGTGTGTGTTGTTAAAGAAGGGGTGGCTGCTGGATTTTTATCAACTATCTTTTTTTTTATTTTACTTAATCTTAATGATTTAGAGTCAGCAACCTTCTTCTGAAAAAGGGCAGGGCAGTGAATAGTGAAGGTTCACGGGCCATTAGTGTCCTTTCAAGGCTGTTTGCCTCCTCTAGTGTGTCTCAGTAGTACGTGAAGAGAGTGTGCCGATGATTGAGCCTTGCTGGGCCCCGTGAGCGGATTATAAACCTGACTGTGTGCAGTCATGGCTTTCCTTTGCGGCCTTCTGTTAAGATGATAGCATTGTTCGCCCCCTTGAGTTAGAAGGAATCTACTCATGGCGTTTTAAGACTGAACCATCCCCACTTTTCTACCTGGAAATTTTTGAGTGTTTAATAAACACTATTTAAAACTTTAGCATTTCTATTCATAAATAATATCTGCTTTTTGTTTTCTTTGTTCAACCCTGTTATTTTAGCCTCATAAAATAATTTGGAAGCTGTTCAGTTTTTAGCATATTAGTAAAATATTCACAGGAATTATATTCCTTTAAAGGCCACAGAAGTGCTTTTGTAAGGTAATTAGTAACTTTTGCTAAGTACTAATTTCAGGATTTAGGCTATCTTGTATTACAAATTTCTAAACTGTATTTATTTTATTGGAGTTCTTGATATGCTCTTTTAAGCAAAACATACAGTCAATTTTGTGATGGCCTATATGTAGTTAAACATAAGACGGAACTTTTCCTGAGTGTGGCATTCATCAAAATTCCACTTCCACATATCCATTAGATGCTGTGATTGCCTTGGTAAGAGAGGCAGTCTAATGAGACTTTGCACCCCTCCCTTTGGTTAGTAGTCTATTGAAACAGTTGGCCACAAAGAAAGAAATTTCCCTAGAAATCCCTATTTGGGGAAAGGGAAAAGCTGGGAGGCCTGGTACCAACCAGCAAAAGTGACCAAGTAAACCTTGTCGCTTCTGCCAATGATTTGAACGTTCTGAAAACACACGCACTGACAGTACTGAGAAGAAACATTATATTGTCAAATCCAACCAAGCCACTTAAAATCCTGATTGTTGTCAATGGCACCTGCCACCCAGGAAGTGATTTCACAGTGTTCTCAGGACTAGGTGAACCTCACAGGACAGACTAGGGCTTAGGCAATGACCCATCTGTGATAGGCAGGACCATACCATGGTCATGACTGCTTACTTTAAAGCACCTCTTGTCTTCTACTTAAACTTCATATCAGTGTCCCCAAAGACAGAGTGGGGAGGTGTCACTAGACTCTTTTACTACTCTTTCCAGGGTGACCACTGTGAATAAATCTCAGTTCTCTGTTTTCCATGATCACTTGTCTCTTTAATTAATGTGTGAGAGGTAAGTAGCTGACCCTAGCTTTTTAGGGCTGCAAGAAGGCACGCTTTGATGCCAAAAAACTCTGGTAATGCTGTTCAATGTGATAGTGAAATATTTGAAACCATCATGTTATCTTTTGTCTATGAGATCTATTCAGATATGAGTGAGGCAGATGTTTCAGTTACTTGCATGTTTATAATTCTTGCATCTGCCAATCAGAAAACATTTTCAAGAGCTGGCAGAAGTGACCAAGTAGACCTCGTCACTTCTGCCAATGATTTGAATGCTCTGAAGACACACACGCACTGACAGTACTGGGGAGAAACGTTTCATTGTCAAATTCAACCAAGCCACCTAAAATCCTGATTGTTGTCAATGGCACTGACAGCAGGCAACTCTCTGCGAGTTCAAGACCGGCCTGGTGTACATAATGAATGCCAGGTCAACTGGGGCTACATAGTAAGACCCTGTCTGAAAAAAATACAGACAATATACCTAAATGGCTGCCCATTTTCCTCACTTTCTTGGGGGCCATGACTATGTCTTTATGGCTGTAGACACAGTAATATTCTGTGTACACATTGCAGATTTAGCTTTGGTGGGGGTAACACTTTTAATCGCTTGTTCTGAGCAAAGTCAATAAGACCAGGGTTTTGAGTTATGTGCACACAAAGCAAGTACCTCACACCAGTCGAAATCTGCATCCGGGTTGTTGCAGAGCTTCCTGTAAAAACATTTCACATCTTGATTTTTCACTTCAGGGCCAAAGATTTGCTGTACCGAGGCGTAAAACTTATCGTAATCGATTGCTTCTGCAGTGGGGAAAAGTGAAGGGACATTTCCATCAGATTCCAAGGACAGAGTTTCACATTTTATATTCACTTTCCATCCTAGAGTCTCATTTTGGCTTATAAATTGACTATCACTGTACCTTAAAGATCTTGTATTTATGAACATAACTAGGCCCCAGCTAGAATAGTATTCAATCAGAATAAACAATTTATTTTGGTGTTCAGGGTACTCTTCTGTTTCAGCTATGATAGAAATTCTGTGCATGAATACAAAGATAAGGAAATCACTTTTTCTTGCTATGAAAACATTTACCAGTTCAGTGTTTCTTACAAGTTATCTTAGATCTTTGCACAAAGCAATTATTGGTTATCTGACATTATGTAAACTCTCACACACAGACATATGCAAAGACACACACAGATACACACCCACATAGACACACAACACAAATACACACACAGAAAAACACACATACCATGTAGACACACACACATGCATATACACACCGACACATAGACACATAGATACACATCAGACATACACCATATACTGATACACACACAGACATACACACACACACTCACTTGACTTGAACCTTGATTTTTGCCAAGTTTCTTGATGTGTTTGGATAAGAACACTAAATCTCAAGTCAAGAAAAAGTTAGAGAGAAGGATTCCTCAAGCCATATAGACAAAATCCTATTATTTTGTTAAACTAACAAAAATATATATTGAATAAATTTCTTGCCAAGGCTTAGCTGTGTGTCAGAACTTAGACATTGGGCACAAAATGGGAAATAGGCAATGTTTACTGACAGCTAACATTTTGGGGGAGAGAGAGAGAGAGAGAGAGAGAGAGAGAGAGAGAGAAAGAGAGAGAGAGAGCCAGATTAAATATTATAGAAGTCTAGTCAACTCATTATGACTTTAATTAAAAAGGAGAGTTGAAATTGGACCCAAAGCCCAATTATCTTTGGTTTAGTCTTTTTATAAAAAATATTTATTTATTTTATGTTTATGAGTACACTGTAGCTGTCTTCAGATGCACTAGAAGAGGGCATCAGATTCCATTACAAATGGTTGTAAGCCACCAAGTGGTTGCTGGGAATTGATCTCAGGACTTCTGGGAGAGGAGCCAGTGCTCTTAACCACTGAGCCATCTCTCCAGCCTAGGTTTAGTCTTTTAAGTAGCCATTTATTTCCCAGCTGTTGTGATCTCTGTTAGCATTAGTAATCCTTTGGAGTATATAAGCAGAGCCTAACCTTCACTTACCCAAAAGTTAAAAATGTTATTAGATGACATCCGAGGCCCAGAGATTGCTCAACTTTCTTTTAACCACCTACCTGATGTTCCATTGATGTATTTAAAAGGTAGCTTGACTTATGGTTTTCTTGTTCTGTAACTACAAGCCTTCATGAAACTGTTATATTGAAACACAGTATTTGGAATAACCTAAAGCTTTCTCCAAAGCTCATGGTTACTTTCTCCCCAGGTCATTTGGCTCTAGAAGGAACTATTTATTATTCTCTTTAATATGAGAGATTTATCCTAGAGATGGCTCAACATATCTAAGCTAGTAAATGCAATAAGTCACATAAATGGACTTACTGACAAAAGTCTCCTGATTCTCTTAGATGAAGAAAAGGTTTTTTTTTTTAAAAATCCAACATGCTTTCATGACAAAGGTCTTGGAGGGACCTTCAGTGTAAAAGTGCTATATATGACAAACCTATAGCCAATGTCACCCCACATGGAAGAAAACCCAGAAGCAGTTCCACTAATTAGGAATGAGGAAAACCTGGAAGCAATCCCACTAATTAGGAATGAGACAGGGCTGTGTACTAGCAAAATGCAGTGAGTAATATCTAGAGATATAAAGACAAAAGAAGGAGATTAAAGTGATATGAGTAGGAAAAGAGGTAGTCTATTTGTCCTTATTTGTGGATAATATACATAAGTGATTGCAAAATGTTTACTAGAAAACATCTTTTATAAAAAGTGTCAGGAAACAAAATCAACTTACAAAAATTAGTAGCCTATCTCTATAACCAATAATGAACATGATAAGAAAGAGATCACAGAAACACTCCCATTTGTAATGGCCTCACAAACCTAATAATGAGGTAAAAGACTTCCAAATGAAAAAGACTGAAGAAGACACAAGAAGTTGGAAAGACCTCTCGTGCTCATTGTTTGGTAGAATTCAGATGAAAATGACCATTCTACCAAAATAAATGTACAGATTCAACACGATCCCAATCAAAATCCCCACAACATTCTTCACAGAGATAGAATTACCCACTCTTAAAATCATATGGAGGCACCAAATAACTGGACAAACAAAGCAATTCTGAACAAAAAGAACAGTACTGCATGGGTTATCGTGCCAGAGTGCAAACTATATTACAGAGCTATAGTAATACAAACAGTATCATTCTGGCACCAGTGTAGACGTGTAGACTAATGGAATACAATTAATGACCCAAACATGAGTTCATATAACTACAACCCTCTGATCTTTTACAAAGATGTCAATGATACATACTGGGAGAAAGCACCTTCACAAAGTTGTTCTGGGAAAAGTGGATGTTCCCAACCAGAAGAATGAAAGTAAACATATTTATAGCCAACGTCACCCTAGCAAAACTAACTTCAAATGGATCAAATATCTAGATGTGAAACCTGAAATACTGAAACTGCTAGAAGGAAACACAGGCAGCACCCTACAAGATACAGTTGCGGGAGTCGGGGTTGTTTAATAGAATTCAATTTACTCAGGATTGTGCCCAACAATTGACGAACAGTAACTTCATAAAACCAGAAAGCTATACTAAAAAGGAAACAGTCAATTGAGTGAAGAAGGCCCACAAATAGGGAAGAATTTGGTCAGCTACACATCTAACGGAGAATTAATATTCAGAATATACAAAGAACTCAAAAAACAAAGAAGCGAGTAAATAAATAGCTCAATTTAAAAAAAATGGGCTATGGATCTGAACAGAGAGTTCTCAAAAAAAGAAATAAAAATTACTAAGAAATATTTTTAAAAAACTGTTCAACATCTGTAGCAATCACAGAAATGAAAGTTCTGTGAAATGAAAATTGAAAATGAAAATGAAAACTACTTTGAAATTTCATCTCACTCCAGTCAGAATGGCTAAGATCAAGAAAACAACTGGCAACAAGTGCTGGTGAAGATCTGGGGAAAGGGAGACCTCATTGGCTATTGGTAGGCTTGCAAACTGACAAAGCCACTATGGAAATCAATGTGGGGAAGTATAAACAAACAAACAAACAAACAAACAAACAAAAGAAAACCACCATGTGACCCAGATATACCACGCCTTGCCCTATACCCAAAGGATTCAAAATCTACTTTACAGTGCCTTGTTCAGCCATGTTTGTTGTCTCTCTATCCCCCAAAGCTAGGAAGTAGAAACAACCAAAAATAGCAGCTCTCTGCTCCCAGAACCCGTGGGAGAGAGACCTCACCGCCTGGTCAGGTGGGCACTCCTGAGGCTGCAGAGCAGAAGAGACCACCAACACTCCCCACCCCTGCCCACATCCCTGGCCCAAGAGGAAACTGTATAAGGCCTCTGGGCTCCCGTGGGAGAGGGCCCAGGAGCGGCAGGAGCCCTGCCTGAGACACCGCCGGAACCTGAAGGAAACAGACCGGATAAACAGTTCTCTGCACCCAAATCCCGTGGGAGGGAGAGCTAAACCTTCAGAGAGGCAGACACACCTGCGAAACCAGAAGAGACTGCTCTCTGCACACATTACTGATTCCAGAGGAAAACATCAAAATCCATCTGGAACCCTGGTGCACGGAGGCTCCCGGAAGGTGCGGAGCAGATCTTCCTGGTTGCTGCCACCGCGGAGAGCCCGTGGGCAGCACCCCGCGAGCGAACTTGAGCCTCGGGACCACAGGTAAGACCAACTTTTCTGCTGCAAGTGACCTGCCTGGTGAACTCAAGACACAGGCCCACAGGAACAGCTGAAGACCTGTAGAGGGACAAAACTACACACACGAAAGCAGAACACTCTGTCCCCATAACTGGCTGAAAGAAAACAGTAAAACAGGTCTACAGCACTCCTGACACACAGGCTTATAGGACAGTCTAGCCACTGTCAGAAATAGCAGAACAAAGTAACACTAGAGATAATCTGATGGCGAGAGGCAAGCGCAGGAACCCAAGCAACAGAAACCAAGATTACATGACATCATCGGAGCCCAATTCTCCCACCAAAACAAACATGGAATATCCAAACACACCAGAAAAGCAAGATCTAGTTTCAAAATCATATTTGATCATGATGCTGGAGGACTTCAAGAAAGACGTGAAGAACTCCTTAGAGAACAAGTAGAAGCCTACAGAGAGGAATCAAGCAAAAATCCCTGAAAGAATTCCAGGAAAACACAATCAAACAGTTGAAGGAATTAAAAATGGAAATAGAAGCAATCAAGAAAGAACACATGGAAATAACCCTGGATATAGAAAACCAAAAGAAGAGACAAGGAGCTGTAGATACAAGCTTCACCAACAGAATACAAGAGATGGAAGAGAGAATCTCAGGAGCAGAAGATTCCATAGAAATCATTGACTCAACTGTCAAAGATAATGTAAAGCGGAAAAAGCTACTGGTCCAAAACATACAGGAAATCCAGGACTCAATGAGAAGATCAAACCTAAGGATAATAGGTATAGAAGAGAGTGAAGACTCCCAGCTCAAAGGACCAGTAAATATCTTCAACAAAATCATAGAAGAAAACTTCCCTAACCTAAAAAAAGAGATACCCATAGGCATACAAGAAGCCTACAGAACTCCAAATAGATTGGACCAGAAAAGAAACACCTCCCGTCACATAATAATCAAAACACCAAACGCACAAAATAAAGAAAGAATATTAAAAGCAGTAAGGGAAAAAGGTCAAGTAACATAATAAAGGCAGACCTATCAGAATCACACCAGACTTTTCGCCAGAAACTATGAAGGCCAGAAGATCCTGGACTGATGTCATACAGACCCTAAGAGAACACAAATGCCAGCCCAGGCTACTGTATCCTGCAAAACTCTCAATTAACATAGATGGAGAAACCAAGATCTTCCATGACAAAACCAAATTTACACAATATCTTTCTACAAATCCAGCACTACAAAGGATAATAAATGGTAAAGCCCAACATAAGGAGGCAACCTATACCCTAGAAGAGGCAAGAAACTAATCATCTTGGCAACAAAACAAAGAGAAGAATAGCACACAAACATAACCTCACATCCAAATATGAATATAACAGGAAGCAATAATCACTATTCTTAATATCTCTCAACATCAATGGCCTCAACTCCCAATAAAAAAGACATAGATTAACAAACTGGATACATTAACGAGGACCCTGCATTCTGCTGCCTACAGGAAACACACCTCAGAGACAAAGACAGACACTACCTCAGAGTGAAAGGCTGGGAAACAACTTTCCAAGCAAATGGTCAGAAGAAGCAAGCTGGAGTAGCCATTCTAATATCAAATAAAATCAATTTTAAACTAAAAGTCATCAAAAAAGATAAGGAAGGACACTTTATATTCACCAAAGGAAAAATCCACCAAGATGAACTCTCAATCCTTAATATCTATGCCCCAAATACAAGGGCACCTACATACGTAAAAAGAAACCTTACTAAAGCTCAAAACACACATTGCACCTCACACAATAATAGTAGGAGATTTCAACACCCCCTCTCATCAATGGACAGATCATGGAAACAGAAATTAAACAGAGGCGTAGACAGACTAAGAAGTCATGAGCCAAATGGACTTAACGGATATTTATAGAACGTTCTACCCTAAAGCAAAAGGATATACCTTCTTCTCAGCTCCTCATGGTACTTTCTCCAAAATTGACCATATAATTGGTCAAAAAACTGGCCTCAACAGGTACAGAAAGATAGAAATAATCCCATGCGTGCTATCGGACCACCACGGCCTAAAGCTGGTCTTCAATAACAATAAGGGAAGAATGCTCACATATACGTGGAAATTGAACAATGCTCTACTCAATGATAACCTGGTCAAGGAAGAAATAAAGAAAGAAATTAAAAACTTTTTAGAATTTAATGAAAATGAAGGTACAACATACCCAAACTTATGGGACACAATGAAAGCTGTGCTAAGAGGAAAACTCATAGCGCTGAGTGCCTGCAGAAAGAAACAGGAAAGAGCATATGTCAGCAGCTTGACAGCACACCTAAAAGCTCTAGAACAAAAAAAAGAAGCAAATACACCCAGGAGGAGTAGAAGGCAGGAAATAATCAAACTCAGAGCTGAAATCAACCAAGTAGAAACAAAAGGACCATAGAAAGAATCAACAGAACCAAAAGTTGGTTCTTTGAGAAAATCAACAAGATAGATAAACCCTAGCCAGAGTAACGAGAGGACACAGAGAGTGTGTCCAAATTAACAAAATCAGAAATGAAAAGGAGACATAACTACAGATTCAGAGGAAATTCAAAAAATCATCAGATCTTACTATAAAAGCCTATATTCAACAAAACTTGAAAATCTACAGGAAATGGACAATTTCCTAGACAGATACCAGGTACCGAAGTTAAATCAGGAACAGATAAACCAGTTAAACAACCCCATAACTCCTAAGGAAATAGAAGCAGTCATTAAAGGTCTCCCAACCAAAAAGAGCCCAGGTCCAGACGGGTTTAGTGCAGAATTCTATCAGACCTTCATAGAAGACCTCATACCAATATTATCCAAACTATTCCACAAAATTGAAACAGATGGAGCACTACCAATTCCTTCTATGAAGCCACAATTACTCTTATACCTAAACCACACAAAGACCCAACAAAGAAAGAGAACTTCAGACCAATTTCCCTTATGAACATCGACGCAAAAAAATACTCAACAAAATTCTGGCAAACCGAATCCAAGAGCACATCAAAACAATCATCCACCATGATCAAGTAGGCTTCATCCCAGGCATGCAGGATGGTTTAATATCGGAAAACCATCAACGTGATCCATTATATAAACAAACTGAAAGAACAAAACCACATGATCATTTCATTAGATGCTGAGAAAGCATTTGACAAAATTCAACACCCCTTCATGATAAAAAGTCCTGGAAAGAATAGGAATTCAAGGCCCATACCTAAACATAGTAAAAGCCATATACAACAAACCAGTGGCTAACATTAAACTAAATGGAAAGAAACTTGAAGCCATCCCACTAAAATCAGGGACTAGGCTGCCCACTCTCTCCCTGCTTATTCAATATAGTTCTTGAAGTTCTAGCCAGAGCAATCAGACAACAAAAGGAGGTCAAGGGGATACAGATCGGAAAAGAAGAAGTCAAAATTTCACTATTTGCAGATGATATGATAGTATATTTAAGTGATCCCAAAAGTTCCACCAGAGAACTACTAAAGCTGATAAACAACTTCAGCAAAGTGGCTGGGTATAAAATTAACTCAAATAAATCAGTTGCCTTCCTCTATACAAAAGAGAAACAAGCCGAGAAAGAAATTAGGGAAACGACACCCTTCATAATAGACCCAAATAATATAAAGTATCTCGGTGTGACTTTAACCAAGCAAGTAAAAGATCTGTACAATAAGAACTTCAAGACACTGAAGAAAGAAATTGAAGAAGACCTCAGAAGATGGAAAGATCTCCCATGCTCATGGATTGGCAGGATTAATATAGTAAAAATGGCCATTTTACCAAAAGTGATCTACAGATTCAATGCAATCCCCATCAAAATACCAATCCAATTCTTCAAAGAGTTAGACAGAACAATTTGCAAATTCATCTGGAATAACAAAAAAACCCAGGATAGCTAAAACTATCCTCAACAATAAAAGGACTTCAGGGGAATCACTATCCCTGAACTCAAGCAGTATTACAGAGCAATAGTGATAAAAACTGCATGGTATTGGTACAGAGACAGACAGATAGACCAATGGAACAGAATTGAAGACCCAGAAATGAACCCACACCTATGGTCACTTGATTTTTGACAAAGGAGCCAAATCCATCCAATGGAAAAAAGATAGCATTTTCAGCAAATGGTGCTGGTTCAACTGGAGGTCAACATGTAGAAGAATGCAGATCGATCCATGCTTATCACCCTGTACAAAGCTTAAGTCCAAGTGGATCAAGGACCTCCACATCAAACCAGACACACTCAAACTAATAGAAGAAAAACTAGTGAAGCATCTCGAACACATGGGCACTGGAAAAAATTTCCGGAACAAAACACCAATGGCTTATGCTCTAAGATCAAGAATCGACAAATGGGATCTCATAAAACTGCAAAGCTTCTGTAAAGCAAAGGACACTGTGGTTAGGACAAAAGGCAACCAACAGATTGGGAAAAGATCTTTACCAATCCTACAACAGATAGAGGCCTTATATCCAAAATATACAAAGAACTCAAAAAGTTAGACCGCAGGGAGACAAGTAACCCTATTAAAAAATGGGGTTCAGAGCTAAACAAAGAATTCACAGCTGAGGAATGCCGAATGGTGGAGAAACACCTAAAGAAATGTTCAACATCTTTAGTCATCAGGGAAATGCAAATCAAAACAACCCTGAGATTTCACCTCACACCAGTGAGAATGGCTAAGATCAAAAACTCAGGTGACAGCAAATGCTGGCGAGGATGCGGAGAAAGAGGAACACTCCTCCATTGTTGGTGGGATTGCAGACTGGTACAACCATTCTGGAAATCAGTCTGGAGGTTCCTCAGAAAATTGGACATTGAACTGCCTGAGGATCCAGCTATACCTCTCTTGGGCATATACCCAAAAGATGCCCTAACATATAAAAAAGACACGTGCTCCACTATGTTCATCGCAGCCTTATTTATAATAGCCAGAAGCTGGAAAGAACCAGATGCCCTTCAACAGAGGAATGGATACAGAAAATGGTACATCTACACAATGGAATATTACTCAGCTATCAAAACAACAACTTTATGAAATTGTAGGCAAATGGTTGGAACTAGAAAATATCATCCTGAGTGAGCTAACCCAATCACAGAAAGACATACATGGTATGCACTCATTGATAAGTGGCTATTAGCCCAAATGCTTGAATTACCATAGATGCCTAGAACAAATGAAACTCAAGACGGATGATCAAAATGTGAAGGCTTCACTCCTTCTTTAAAAGGGGAACAAGAATACCCTTGGCAGGGAAGAGAGAGGCAAAGATTAAAACAGAGACTGAAGGGACACCCATTCAGAGCCTGCCCTACATGTGGCCCATATATATACAGCCACCCAATTAGACAAGATGGATGAAGCAAAGAAGTGCAGAAGTGTAGATCGCTCCTGAGAGACACAGCCAGAATACAGCAAATACATAGGTGAATGCCAGCAGCAAACCACTGAACTGAGAATAGGACCCCCTGTTGAAGGAATCAGAGAAAGAACTGGAAGAGCTTGAAGGGGCTGAGACCCCATATGTACAACAATGCCAAGCAACCAGAGCTTCCATGGACTAAGCCATGGACTATACATGGACTGACCCTGGACTCTGACCTCATAGGTAGCAATGAATATCCTAGTAAGAGCACCAGTGGAAGGGGAAGCCCTGGGTCCTGCTAAGACTGAACCCCCAGTGAACTAGACTGTTGGGGGGAGGGCGGCAATGGGGGGAGGGTGGGGAGGGGAACACCCATAAGGAAGGGGAGGGGGGAGGGGGATGTTTGCCCGGAACCCGGGAAAGGGAATAACACTCGAAATGTATATAAGAAATATTCAAGTTAATAAAAAAAAAAGAAAGAAAGAAACAACCAAAATGCCTATCAGCTGGTGAGTGAATAAAGAAAATGTTGTGCAAACACATACATGAACATGTGCACAGATACATGCACATGCAATGGAATTGTACTCAGTTGTAAAGAAAAATGAAATGATGAGATGTGTTGTAGTTAAATGGATGTTGCTGGAAAATATAGCAAGTGAAAAGATTCCACCCAGGAATACAAATGCATAATGTTGTCTTTTATTTGTAGATTCTAGCTCTGAACTGGAGTACGTAATCTGAAGTATCTGAGGAAGCCAGGAAAGTAGAAAGAAAGATGCATAGATGGGGAAGAGGAGGCTCTGGAAATGGAACAGTGGGGAAAATGGGAGGGGCTTTAAAATTGGGAGGGGAGGAGAAATAGAGAAGGAGAGATAAATAGAATTAGGGATTTTTAAAACTCCACAGGATGATACTATTTTCTAAATTTATTTTAAATGTATATGTGTGTGCATATGCATATTTTTTTGTTGTTTATTCAAAGGAGCTATAATGCTCTCCACAAGAGACGTGCACTTTCTAACAAAACCTCTAGTGCCTGCTATGGGAAACCTCCTTCACGTTGTTGGTCTGAAGAATACAACCGTCTCCCCAAACATTAAACAAGCAAAACAAACAAACAACTATTTACTGAAGACAACACACACTTTGGAAACAGAACTTGGAAGAGTTGAGCTGGACCTGACCTGGAAGCCTTCTTTGGCTCTCACACAATCAGAAGATGCTACATGAGCTGTTAAGGGTAGAGGAGTACTCAGCCGTTCTACTCAGCTGTAGAGCCTATGAACCACGACAATGACTGGACCAGCATGGTATCCCCAGTGATGTAATAGTGGGTCAACTACCTTGGGGGTAACCAACAGCTGTGTAATTAAACTTAAGGCCCATTCAACACACCACACCACACAACACACACACATACACACACACATGCACACACACACACACAGCCATTTGGCGATGTCCAAGACATTATTGTCACAGCCAAGGATGAGTGTGCTGCCAACATCTAGAGCCCCAAGGATGCTGATGAACACCCCACAACGTGCATGGCTGCCCCACTTGCCTTCACACACGGAACAAAGAATTATTTAGTTCAAAAGTCAAGAACGTCATGGCTGAGAAGCCTTGGTGTAAAAATGACATTCACCTGGTTTCAAAACTTGGCAAATGTTTTATCTACCCTATTAGCCCTATGGGGGGGGGATGTTTATGTAGCTATTTTAAAGACACATGTTCTATCTGGAATGTACCTGAATGGGGGGGGGTAGCATTTGGTCACAGGGTAATCTGAATTCGGCTAGGTCACTGGTAAGATCTAAGAATAATGTAACCAGGACAAATCTCTGTAGTCTACTTAGCATCCCTTTGAGGCTAAAACCTCTCCATTAAAACATTCTCTCCAATCTTAGCTCCTTACCTACTGTAAAGAGTTAACTCTTATCTTCCAATATCTATTAATCAATACAAACATTTGGATCATATTAGCAGTTTGGTGCAAGTTAGGATTACATATTTCCCTTTTTCTTCAATCCTTAAACCTTGTCCCTGAGACGCAGAAGGCCATTTGTCTAGCAGGCTAGTTTTTATCTAATCTAAAAACTCCTGAAGCAGGAACTTTGCACCACAGATCTGGGATTGCAAGCTTTTGGGGAAAAAGCAAGGCTAACTTCTTTGTTTAACACGTGTTTAAGGAGAGCCTCCCGACACCAGGCTCTGAGCTGGCCTTATCTTTACAAAACCTTCAAAACACTTACAGGTCAGTGGTCAAGCACAGATGCGTATTAACCTCAGCAGCCTAAATAAAGCAGGTAAATTCCTGGAGGCAAACAATAAACGCAGTAACAGTGTTGAGGATGGCTCTGCTTGGGGGAAATGTGGGAGTTTGTAAAAAGGTCATATTCTATTTTCTTGAAAAATTGAAAGATGAGAGAGGGACTGGAGAGATATCCAAATCAGGAGAATGGCATATTAGCCATTAAAAGTATGGCAAAGGAAACAATTTAATAGCTGTGGACGTAAATCACAGTTCTTACCTCAGAGGGAATAAAAGTTTTTGATCCATGTATGAGTGAGCCTAGCTTGGGAATAGATTTAAGTTGCCCAGAATAACATATTCCAATATGGACAAGGTTAGCTTTCATAGTCACACAACAACACAACAACAACAACAACAACAACAACAACAACAACAACAGAAAGGTCATGACTCAAGGCATTTTCCAACCCATTGAAAGGAATCTCAAAGCAGGCAGAGGTCTGCTGCTGCAGGCTTAGGGCTTTCTAATGACACTCTTAGCTTCGGATTTGGTGAAAGTTGGTGGCCTACTAATACACCCCAAAGGGTTTGTGTGATAGATCAGAGGGCACTAAGTCAGGACTGGGTGGTGACAAAGCTCTAATTAGTCAATTTTTAATATAGATTTGCCTTTTTTTTTTTTTCTGAAAACTTCAGCTCAGGCATGAGGATGTAGTTCACTTGCTACAGTTGCAGTTTACAAAGTAAATAAGTAAACATTTTTATAAAAGCTATGACATATATATTTAGAAATGTTGAAAAGTGCCTGGCAGGATTGAAGGTTGAGGCGGTGACTCACGGTCACCAAGATGGCTTGTACGGCTTCTAAGGAGAGTTAGTAAACCAGGAATGTGGCAGAGGCAGAGGAAAAACTCTCTGTAGAAATATATCAGAAGGAATAAGTCTGGATGGAAGACTTCGGTAGGTGTTATAATAATCTGAGAGAACAATGGTTACATATTCAAAAGTAATACTAAATACATGGCTATGAGACTAGGCAGCTGGCATTCATGCCATAAGACTTGGGCAAGAACACACTAGGCAAAAACAAACAAACAACAAACAAACAAATCTCAGGACGAAAGAAAAAAGAAAAGCAGAATGAGAAACGAACAAAACGAGAAGAGTGTCAACATAGACAGACACCCAGGAGGAGGATTGGGGGAGGGAAGGAGGAGAGGGAGGAGCTTCGCAGAGGCCAGCCTTCCTGCAGTGAAATGGTCACATGGGCGGAAACGGGGTAACAAAGCCAGACCTGGTGGTGCACACCTGGCATCCGAGCGCTGTACAGGCGGGCGGTGGAGGATATCAAGTTTCAGGCCAGCCTGGGCTACATAGTGAGATCCTGTCTAGATGAAAGAAGAGAAAAAAAAAAGAAAGACAACTTACTGAACTTGTCAACAGTATTAGGTGTTGAGTATATTTTCAACAAAAAACGAAGGAAGTCGGCCTGCAGTGGATGAGAAGAAAGGCAGAGATGCTGTGGGGGAAATTTATCAGAAAAGCAAACAAGAGACATGGAGGGGTAGCTTAAGGGAAGAGCATCAAGGACGAGACGCCAGCGTATATTTTTAGATTCAAAGGACAAAGCTGATGGAAAAAGAGACTTCTGAGGTTGTTGCTGCAAATTGACAGTATTGGAGAGGAGGGCAGGAGTGCTGCTTCAGGGAGTACTGGGCCAGAGGAAAAGGGAGAGTGAACAAACTCTAGGCTCTGTGCCTGGCTCTCTCCTAGGGTAGGAAACTTGGCTGAGAGGAGCAGAAGCCCCATCAAGGATTCAAAACCATGGCGAGAGTTGGGAGAATCAATTGTAGCAAGAGGTAAAACAAGCTGACTGGAGGGAAATGAAAGCTTTGTTGAGCACTTTATGGAGAGCTCAGCCAAGATCTGGAGAATATCCAGAAAGATCTGAAACCCTCTGACGCTTGGCCTGGGAAGGTGACTCCTCTCTACCTCCCACTGTCTTCACAAGCAAAGTGGACTGCATTTTATCACAGTTCTAGTGAGCCGGGTAACACAGAGACAGAGGGCCTCCCATGTGGCCACTATGCTGTACCGAGTCTCAGGTGGGCCAGTGGCTGACCGTGTGTGCAGTAGAAGCCCTTAATGCTATTTAATCCAACTCTTTGTATTACAGATAAATACAAAAGGCTTCCTTGCATCTAGCTAAGTATGTCGGGGACAGAGGAGGAACTCAGTGTCTTGGGTTTTAAACTAAACTGCCTTCCTCCGATGACCTAATCAACAAATCCAGATGGACTTCTCCGTAACCATCCATCTTACCTTTTTTTTTTTGTTTGTTTGTTTGTTTTTTCGGAGCTGGGGACCAAACCCAGGGCCTTGCACTTGCTAAGCAAGCGCTCTACCACTGAGCTAAATCCCCAACCCCCCCATCTTACCTTCTTTGGGGATAAACAGGCCTGCTCTTTCTTCCTTTTTCTGGATTGTGGTATGTTCAACCAGTTTATTGAAATCAACCAAGGACGCTTTGAAGTTGTTGATCTGCAGTGCAAGGTTGAACCGCTTCTCATCCCTGGCATCCATACAGATAGAAGGGGTCTCTTATTTCTGCACGGAGGAGGAAATAATACTGCAAATTTGCTAATGCGGAAAAGCTTCTAGTTCTTATAACGTGTCTCTGCCATCTCAACGTTTGCCCTAGGTCTCATTCTTCTGGTTTTTTTTTATCCCCGTCTGATAGGAACAAGGAGTAAGAGCTGTTCCTAGGAGGGTTAGCAGGAGGAAAGCTGAGGCCTGCTGCATTTCATAGAGGCAGGGGTGATAGTGAAGGGTCCTGACCTCACAATGTCAGCATTGGCCATCATGTGGCCTTCACTAGGTCACAGTATCTCTGTAAGTCCCTCAGCAGATTGGGATCCACCTCCCGCAGGGTGTGTGTGTGTGTTCATCCATTGAGAAAATGGAAGGATAAAGGAAGGAAACTAGGTTTTACTTTCCTTGGAATGAATGTCTCTTCTCCCTCCCAGTCTCCTGTCTTCTTCATGGTACTACAGAGAGTTACGTTCACATTTTCCCATAGCTCTCCTGGATAGGGAAAGTTGAACCTGTGAGGATGAAAGTGTATTTCATCACCTGTCTTCCTTGGCACCAATAAAGCTATTTTTAGAAGTTGTGGGGAATAAGAACGTTTCTTTTTCCTCTTTATGCATTTACCTTGAGCTAAAAAAACCAAAAGGAGCCAAGGATAAGGAAGGTGTCCTTGTGAGGAGAGCTTTTCAAGAGGAACCAGTTGAAGAAGAAGAGGCCTTTCTGTTTGTCTCTTCCATTAATGCTAGCATCTAGCGCCACTGAGTCCAAATGCTTACTTCTGATTTAAGTTGTGTGTATGTGTGTGTGTGTGTGTGTGTGTGTGTGTGTGTGTGCGCGCGCATGTGTGTGTGTGCATTCTAGTGCATGCTACTGTAAAAGTTTGCTGCTATGTGTGCACAAGGCACAAGGAGGCCTGAGGATGAAATTGCACATTTTCATAATCGTTCTGTACCTTCACTTTTGATGTCAGATCTCTCTGAATCCTGAGGCTGTATTGACTGTATTTGGTGGCCAACAAGCCCTCTCCACATTCCCAGCTCCAGTATTCCAGGTGTCTAACCTACAGTGCCTATCTTCTAACATGGGTACTGGGAATTGAACTCAGGACTTCCGTAGGAGCAGTCAATGCTCTTAACCACTGAGCCATCTCTCCAGCCCCAGTGCCTATCTTCTAACATGGGTGCTGGGGATCTCAATTCAGGTCCTTACATTCGTGCAGCAAACACTTCATCAACTGAGGTATGTCTCCAGCCCCCAACCCCTCTCCTACATCCCAGTGTTTTAGAAAAGTCTATTCTGTCTGTCTACTAACAGTCAATTTATGAAAACGTGAGAAAGATGGAGTCCCTTTTCCTTGGATAGTGCATCTTTTCAATCATCTTGCGCAATCCCGAGTTCAGAATTGAAGCAGATGGCATTAGGGGGCACGTCTGTGGTGAGCACCGGGTGTCCGTCCTTTGATTCATCTCTGACCGTGAACTTTTAGGGGAGTAAATTTCTATAAACATGCTACATGGAGAATCTCTTCACTCTATTTATTCTTTCTTTCTTTTCTCTTTTATAGCTTTCCAAATACTACTTGGCAACATCTGGGAACTATCTTTCCTCCAATCCTCATCCATTCATTCGGTTTGAATGACCCAAGCAGGAGATCGCAGAGGTGCCAAAGATATGTGGACTGGATGTGGGCTTTTTACAATCAAACTAAAAAGTAACAGCTTGTACAGAATAGTTAGAAATTGAAATGCTTTCAAGATTATTGGTAATGTTAGGAAATTATTGGTGGGAGTGGGAAGACAGCTCAGAACTTAAAGAAGGTCCTGCTGGAGGATCAGCACTTAGCACCAGGCGGCTCGCAAGTGCTTGCGATTCCAGTTCTAGGGAATTCCAGTGCCCTTTAGTTATGCTTTAATCCCAGGTGTGTGATTTGGGGCTGCTTCAGATTATCCACAGCAGCAGACCGTTTGCCTCAGGCATGCTCTGGCAGGGGCGTGACTCTGCCAGCTGCATATAGTTTAATTCTGAGGACGCTGGCGATCTGCAGAGGGTATAAATGCCAGAGTCCTAAGAAGGGCGAGGGTCTAGGAGCCCTCTGAAGGAGAAGAGGGCGTAGCTGCACCTCCTGCTGGTTCCTGCTCCTGCTCCTGCTCCTGTTGTTGGTGGTTCAGAGAAAAGACACAAGAAGTTAGAGATACCCTGACTGTGGACATTGGACTTGGCCCCAAAGAATTCAGTGTCCCAAATCAGCAGAAAATGTTCTAAAAAGACCTATGCCACTTTCCCCTCTAACCTTCTTTCTCTCCTATTTAGTGTGTGTGTGTGTGGGGGGAGGGTGTTGAAAGGAATAAGGTTTGAAAGGAGGAAAGAGGTATTAAAAAAAAAACAACAACAATAAAATAGCTTAAAAGCAAGTATGAACAACCCCCTTCTGTCTTTCACAGGGGCCTGCACTCTTGCATGCATGAACACACACACACACACACACACACACACACACACACTTCAAAAAATGTGTTCAAGTGAAATTATTGCTTACTGTATTAGATGTTGTATCTTCTGCAGCATTGGTCTTAGTCCATTCTTATTGCTCCAATAAAACATGTCACGCCGAGTAATTTGCAAGCAGATACTGATTTCTCACAGTTCTGAAGATTGGCAACAGTGTAAGGTCCCGGCAGTCAGGAGCTGGCAAAGGCCCGTTCCTCCTACGGGCACTTTCTATACACTCTTACGTGGCGGGAGGATGTCGTGGAAAAACACTGTGACCAACAGCAACTTGGGAAAGAAAGAGTTTAGTTTATCTTACACTTCCACATCACAGTCCATCAGTGACGGAAGCCAGGACAGGAACTCAGTGCAGGAACCTGCGGGCAGGAACTGAAGGAGAATCCATGGGGGAACATTGCTTACTGGCTTACTAGTTGTATTTTTCTAAGCCCGCTGTCTTCTACAATGCAGGACTGGATGCTCACACATCACCATTAATCAAAAACCTGCTCTCACGGGTTTCCTACAGGCCAGTCTAGTGGAAGCATTTTCTCAACTGATGTTCTTTGTTTCCCCCAAAAACCTTGTGCCAGGTTGGCAAAACAACAACAACAACAACAACAACAACAACAACAACAACAAAAAAGAAAGAAAGAAAGAAAGAAAGAAAGAAAGAAAGAAAGAAAGGAAGGAAGGAAGGAAGGAAGGAAGGAAGAAAGGAAGGAAGGAAGAAAGAAAGAAAACCAACCAAACAACAACTAACCAAGGCTGGGTAGCAGGTTGCTTTACGTCACCATGGCCAAACCCAGCTCCAAGAAGAAGCCAAAGAAGAAATCTCCTGGGAAGAATGTGTGTTAGCACCCGATGCCTGTAGCAGGGCTTGGATTCTTGATGTTACACAGGCCTGATGGCCAGCCACTGCTTGGCTTGTCTGGGTCACTTTGGAGATGATCTATTGGGGAATACTGCCATGTCCAAAGATTCCACAAGCTCCTGTAACAGTGCCACCAGACAGGGACCAAGTATTGAAGCACACAACCCCATGGGGAATCACTCCCATAAATACCTAATTCTGAAATGTATAAGGAACATTTTTTATTAGCAAAGAAAAACATATATGTGGTATCTTGCTTATTTCTATCAATTCTGCTAAAGGACTTTAACAATTCACAGGACCATTATAGTAACTGTTATCAATTATCAAAATGTTAACTCTTTCCCTCCCAGGCTCTTAACTCCTTCCATTCAGTGCTCTCATCTCTTGTAGGCAATGTCCTGGACCTTTTAGGTGGAGACGATAGAGGCCACTGCTGCCCCCCTACCTCTCTATCCTCATCTCCTGTTATTCTGTTGTATTGGCTCCCTTGTGTCCCTCCGAAGGGGCAAGTAGAGCCCCACCCTGGCACATTGTTTAGAGAGCTCAATGCAGAGCTGAACAACAGCACATTTATTTTCTCTTCCTGCTATTTTCTCTGCCTTATAATTATTTATGGCACTTGGCATCTGACATCTTCTATATGAACCAATTTGATTATTATTGTCTTCTATCCCAACACCTCTAGAAAGTGAGCTTGAGGAAAAAAAGACTGTGCCAAAGAATGAATACTTTAGAAAAAAAATATCAGAAGTCTTTCCTTCCTTCCTTCCTTCCTTCCTTCCTTCCTTCCTTCCTTCCTTTCTATCTTCCTTTCTTCCTTCCACTAACATTGCAATCTTACTGTAGTAACACTACTATACTGAGAACTCAATGAGTACAAAGAACTTGCTAAATGCTCATAGAAGTCTAAAACACGAAATTAGAAACGTTTTTCAGGGCAGGTGAGTTCAAAGTTCCTGTAGATGCTGAGTTCAGGTTAGAAGTTTTAAAAATAAGACAAAGATTTTCGAGGACGGCACACATTGCCTCTTGGTTGAATGTTCAGTGCAGCAGGGTATCAAACTATCTCAGCTGATTATTAAAGAATTTGGAGATGCGCTGAATCTAACACAGTGGGAGGGGCGAACACTCAATTCAGTTTCCACAAATCAGTCATTAGCGCCTATGACAGCTTCAGGTGCGTGGAGCTCGGGACATCTTTCTCTTGTGGGTAGTCGTTGGGGACTGCAGTGGAGACAGGGAAAGCAGGCCTAAAGAAGTGGTGCTCACAATCTATATTTGACTTGTACTATATTTGCATTGCTGCTGGGGAAAGGTCCAGTGGAAAATGTGTGCTGTTCTAAATATATCCTCTCTATACCGGCTAGATTTGGACTGAAGCCTTGGGGGCACTGCTCAAGAGATCACCTCCAAGGAAGCACTTGGACAGGATTGTGTATCAGGATACTCCTACTGCAGACTGAGAAGGCTTGGGATCCAATGGGAGGGTGACTTGGGTGTCACTTTGATGCTATTTTCTTCCTTTTTCTGGGGCTCTGAGAGGGGGCACCTCAGCATACTGTCACAAACTCTGGGACATATCATCTTCCAGCTCTAGAGTAGTTGAGTCTCAGCCTGCTGCTTTTGTTTGTTTGTTTGTTTTGACCTCAGTTTCCCTGTTTGTAAGATCGTTTCGCTGCCTCGGGCATTTCAGTGTTTTGTTTTCTTTCTGTTGGGTGTATGAGGTGGGGGTGGGTGTTGTTATAGCTTCCCAGGAAAAAGTATTTCATTCAGCATGCTCAACTGAATTAAGCGCAGGCGTTTATAAATATTTATGAATGAACGTATGCTAGGATGATTGACTTAACAGGTGAATGGATGAGATGCTTTCAAGCTGGTTGAGGGGAAATGAGCAGTGAGGACCCGCTGTGGCTTATTTAGCTCTTTTTTTTCCCTGTACGGTCTCTTCCCGCTTCCACTATGGCTTAAGGGTTAAGGAAGAGGAACAAGAGCTGACTACACTCCAAAACTTGCCTCTGCAGGTTACAGAATGCGCCTGGGAGGTGGGAAGGGGTGGAAGAGGCGGGCCCCAACTAGGAGGCGGAGTCAGAGGTTCTCAGAGGGCGGGGCCGTACCCTCGAGGGCGGGGCCAAGAGTGTGAGTCAGAGGGCGGAGTAACGGGAGATTCCGGGAGGGAGGAGCCGCAGGCGAGACTGCGGAAGAGCCTTAGGGGGGTGGGGCCAAACGGCTGTTGTTGGGTGGGGCCGCAAGATTGAAGGGCGTGGCGTCGATGGAGGTCCAGTATAGTGCTTGCTAGTGGGTGCGGGACTCACGCGGGAGGGCGGGATGTCAAGAACGCTAGGGGGCGGAGCTTCGTGCGGTGGGCGGGGTCCTAGTACTGAAGGGCGGGGTCTCGGGTGCGCGCGGGCTGGGCGGGCCTGGCGCAGCTCCGAGGCACAATGGCCTGAGCTGCAGCCTGAGCTTGAGCTCCACCCGGTTCGCTGCGCTTCGAGCAGCCGGGCGCACGGAGCCCTCTCCCTCACGGCGCGTCGGCGTCGGGCCATGTACTCGGGGAACCGTAGCGGCGGCCAGGGCTACTGGGAGGACGGGGCGGGCGCCGAGGGCGCAGCACCGGCGGGCACGCGGAGCCCCGCGCCCCTCTTCAGCCCCACGGCATACGAGCGCCTGGCGCTGCTGCTCGGTTGCCTCGCGCTGCTGGGCGTCGGCGGCAACCTGCTGGTGCTGCTTCTCTACTCCAAGTTCCCGCGACTGCGCACGCCCACCCACCTCTTCCTGGTCAACCTCAGTCTGGGCGATCTGCTGGTATCCCTGTTCGGAGTCACCTTCACCTTCGCGTCGTGCCTGCGGAACGGCTGGGTGTGGGACGCCGTGGGCTGCGCGTGGGACGGGTTTAGCGGCAGCCTCTTTGGTGAGTCGCCCGGGACGGGTTCTCCCCGCCTCTCAACTTTCCCTGGGTACCTCAGCTCTGGGCTTCCGTCCTTCCTTGGATCGTCCCTGATAGCCAGTCATCACCCACAACTCCCTGTCTCTCCTCCTCGAGACCCTCCCTTCCGCCGTAACCCTCTTCTCTCTTCTCCCAGGAATTCTCCCTTCCACCAGGTCTTCCTCCCCAACTCTCTTTCTCATCCGCCCCCTCCCTCGGGTCTACACAGCCTTCCTCCCAGCCAGTCATCAACCTCGGCTCCCCATCCCTCTGCAGCACTTAACAAAGTCTCCCTGCTGCCGATCACCTTATATCCTCTCATCTGTTTTTACTTCCTACTGTAGCTCAACGGGGCATCTCACAGTGGGGGGAAGAAACCAGGGCCTGTAGAGTCAAGAGATGCAAGAAAAAAGTCAACTCTTGAAGAGTGGAGGCGGGGACAAGGAAAGATTTAATTAATAAATTAAGTATTTGTTTCTCAAAGTGACACGTAGAATCCTAAATAACGCAGCATTTTTACCCCCTTTCACTCGTTAGCAATTCTAAACGGTTGAATGCTTCCTAGGGAGTGAGACTGTATTATACTTTTTTTTAAATTGTATTCCCTCCACATAGGTTCTGTCACACCAGAGGTTACAAAGGGCTCAAAGAAGCCCAACTCACTCTTGCGAATAAATAATTAGCAGGGCAGCCAGTACGTTTAATTAAAGTAGAACTTGCTGATTTCTTGAAGATTTATATTGAGAATTGACAGGTTGAAGGTTGACTAACCCAGTATTCTAAACCTGAGAAAAACGTGTGTGTGTGTGTGTGTGTGTGAGAGAGAGAGAGAGAGAGAGAGAGAGAGAGAGAGAGAGAGAGAGAGTGAGTGTGTCTGCCCTAAGGATTTTGTTTGTACAACGACTTAGAATAGAAATGGATATTACTTAAGGCTTAAAGTCCCTTTTTACAAACCTTAAAACACATTGATAATTTACTATTACCTTGATCTTGGCAGATCTTAGAGGAAATCATCTATGTCATATCCCAGAGATGTATGACAAACCCAAATCGCAGAGTATTTGTCATGATACCCTTTTTAAAGTTTTAAAATAAAATTTATGAGTTATGATGGTTTTTTTCACTACTTGACAATTCTGATACTTTCTTATTTTCTCCCCCCTAATAAATAAACATTCATCTAAGGACTTCCTTTATATAACAGTATTGAACCCTGAGAAAGGTCCATAAGAGGATATGAGTGGTACATAGGTTGTCTATGTGATTATTCTGTTACCTAAAAATGTTCGTTGGGAGGGTTTTTTAGGCAGATTAATCTTTAAACAAGGTGATGTGTCAGGAGCCTTGCTTACAGAACCCCTTGGGCGGGCGACAGGTGTTTGAAGACATTAAAGTCCTTTTTTTCTGTGAAGTACTTTTCTGTGCTGTGGTGTTCAGTGTTTCCATCTGGGGCTGAGAAAACAAGACTGGGTTGAGTTTTTCTTATGTCTGCAGCACCCTGTCTCTCTCTGGCTTGCTCTGCCAACCTTATCTTCCAGAATCCCCTCTGTCCTTTCTTCCCCTTCTGAATTCCTGCTGGGGTCTGTCAGCATCAGAAGAGGTTTCATTCTTTAAAGACTACAAGAAACATCCACCCCGGGTGTTTTACTGGACAGTTCCTTTATTCAGGGCATCTATTAGGACTTTGAATCATGGACTTTATTCCCATCCTAAAACCCGATGTAGGTCTTGTGGGGTTAGAGGATTGGAAATAAGTTACTTCTTGGAGACAAGTCTAGAGTAAGATTGCTGCAGATCTTAACAACATAATTAGCAAATGATTTCTTTTCCCAGAATACACTTCTTGAGTAGGGAAAAGGATGGAGATAGAGAAGACTCTTCCCTTTTCTGCTCCTCAGCCAGGACTAATCAGTTCTGAGTACTGAAGGAGAGGACGTGTTTAACTGCTGAACGTTCCTAGCTGCTTGCTCCAGGCTTTGGTGAGACTGGTGGCACAAGGGTAGGCCTATGGCTATCCCATTGTCTAGGCCTTCCCAAGTCATTAACTCTTACCGGCTGCTGGTTCTCCTACCGTTGTTATCTACTATTGAGCTTTCTGAGATTAAAGTCCTCTCTCCCACTTGCTTTGTATTTTTGAAGGCTACAGTGACATCTGTAGGTTAGAACGTACCTACACTTGGTGCTTATAACCCCCTCCCCTCTTACTGCCACCCTTCAGCCTTGTTCTGTGCCTGGAGGAAGTGCATATACATGCTTATACTCTAGACATCCTCATAGATTTTCTCTCCCTCTTTATACTCTGCTAGAAGCACAAGTAAGTAATTCACATATTCTTGCATATATGTGCAGGAGGAGACCAGGGAATTGCTTCATTCTGGGCTCTGGTCTTGGCATCTCAAAGAAGGCTAAAAATAAGTAGAATCCCTGATAATCTTGGTCAGAGGTTTCTACCAGCTGGGCTTGTTAGGGTAACGGTTTCAGTTAAACTGATCCAGCCAGCCAGTGACCTAGGAAAGTTCATTTAAATCCCTATTGAATGGCTTATTTTACAGTTATCAGAATAACCATTCTCTTACTTGTACCTGCATCTAGATATCAGCAGATTTAATGGTAGTGTACATTAGAGGAGCCAAAGAACACTTATTGCTACTGTGTATGATGAGCAATCCAAAGGCCAGCAGTGGGGTGTATAAGTGTGCTAGCCTGCAGAATTCCAGGTGAGTATGTCCAAAGGGAACAGCCGCCAGCCACACCTAGCATTGCATGGACTATAGCCAGCCTTGTGGTGGAAGGGAACAGAAGAATCTTTCCTCATTATTTCTTTAGAAATGAAAATAACACGCTTAGAAAGATATTCGTGGTTGCAGAGATCGTCTGGCAAAATGCAAATAGTTCCTTATTTAGATGTTATTTATGTTGCTGTGTTTTAAATAGATAACCAAGAACTTTCTTTTTTAACTTATACGTATACTTTGATACTGAAAACATTATAAAACTGTTTCCCCTTAGGCTTGCTCTTTTATATACTTAGGTATTTTAAAGTGCCAGTTATTGAATTAATTCTTTTGTAATATCTGAATATCTTAGTGTCTCATGTATCTACTGCAAGATCCGTAGGGTAGTTAAGGATATAAAAATCTTCCCTACAGCTCTTCTGGGATTACCTACTGACCTTCCTGGCCACAGTAATCTTCCCCATTATGTTGACATGATCATAGCATATAGTGTGTTTCCATTAGCACAGTAAAGCCACCATAGTCCTTTAGCATAAGCTCATGGTATTGTCCAAATATTTTATTAAAATCAATAATTGTATAACACTATTTTTTAATTTATTTGTATATTATGTCTATGCCTCATAACAATATTGCCTGACTTTAGGGGAGGGTATATAAAATACCTTCTTTTCGCTAGAAGAACTGTCGGAAACCATTTAATGAATTGCTTTGGGTAGAGGTTTGTATCCACATTAACAAGTCAGACTCCAGTGGATTGGAATTGCTGTTGCATGAAATTGCTTCTATATTATTTACAATTGTGTTCTTTTTTTGAATTTTCTTCTTTCAGAGAAGAGTTCCAGTCACAAATGCATATGTGATGCATGGTAACATTTCCCGCTAAGGTGAAATGCAGAAATGAAAAGGACACATCCGTATGAGTATTCTCAGATATGATTACATGCACTTTATCGTGTTTTCCATGCTACTGACTTTTTTTTTTAATGTTTAAAAATTATAAGAGTTAAAAGCTTAGGACTTACAGACTCGATGTTTCTGAATGAATATCACAAATAGAGATTTTATTACAGCATCAATACCTCAGAAGAGCCCTCAACCTAGATCCGTACTGTGTTCTCTCATAGCTGTGGCCTGAAGCTTCAGCTCCTAGGATGGCGGACAAGCTTCCCACAGAGTTTGATGTGGTTATAATAGGGACTGGTTTGCCTGAGTCCATCCTGGCAGCTGCATGTTCAAGAAGTGGACAGAGAGTTCTGCATGTTGACTCAAGGAGTTACTATGGAGGGAATTGGGCGAGTTTCAGCTTTACAGGTTTGCTGTCGTGGCTGAAGGACTATCAACAGAACCATGACAGCGAGGGAGACGTGACTGGCACATGGCAAGACCTGATCGATGAAACCGAAGAAGCCATCGCTCTTTGCAAGAAGGACGAAACTATTCAGCACACGGAAGTCTTCTGTTATGCTAGTCAAGATGTGGAAGATAGCACGCAAGAGAGCGACCCTCTGCAGAAAAGTCCCTCCCCAGAGGCATCTGCTACTCCGGCGGACTCTCTGGAGACTGCAAGCTTGCCCAAAGAAAGGCACTCAGAAGACTATACAAGCTACGAGGCGCCTTCTAGACGTACAGAGGGAAGTGATGGAGCAGTTTCACTCTCCTCAGCTCATGCACAGGACTCACTGGAGAAAGAAAAGTTCTGTGGAGATGAAACCGGGATGCACGCAGTTTCAGATGGAGATGAAGGTGAACACAAACTTATTGCAGAAGACAACGTAGGACAACCAAAGAGAAATACGATTACTTACTCACAGATGGTCAAGGAGAGCCGGACATTCAACATTGACTTGGTATCAAAGCTGCTGTATTCTCAAGGCTCACTGATCGATCTTCTAATCAAATCAAATGTTAGTCGTTATGCAGAGTTTAAGAATGTTACTAGGATCCTTGCATTTCGGGAAGGGAAGGTAGAACAGGTGCCTTGCTCCAGAGCAGATGTGTTTAACAGTAAAGAGCTCACTATGGTTGAGAAGAGAATGCTAATGAAGTTTCTCACGTTCTGTTTAGACTACGAGCAACATTCGGATGAATACCAAGATTTCAAACAATGTTCATTTTCTGACTACTTAAAAACTAAAAAGCTAACGCCTAACCTCCAACATTTCATCCTACACTCAATTGCAATGTCATCAGACTCATCCTGCACTACATTAGATGGCCTTCAAGCAACAAAGAACTTCCTTCGGTGTCTTGGACGGTTTGGCAACACCCCCTTTATATTCCCTTTATACGGCCAAGGAGAAATTCCCCAGTGTTTCTGCAGGATGTGTGCAGTTTTTGGTGGAGTCTATTGCCTTCGCCATAAAGTACAATGCCTTGTAGTTGACAGAGACTCTGGAAGATGTAAAGGAATCATAGATGGCTTTGGGCAGAGAATAAGTGCCAACTATTTTATCGTGGAGGACAGTTACCTTTCTAAGGAAACGTGTTCAAATGTTCAGTATAAGCAGATCTCGAGGGCAGTGCTCATCACAGATCAGTCCATCCTGAAGACCGATTCAGACCAGCAGATTTCCATTTTGGTAGTGCCTCCTCTGGAGCCGGGAACCTCTTCTGTCCGGGTCATGGAATTATGTTCCTCAACCATGACATGCATGAAGGACAGCTATCTGGTCCACTTGACCTGTTTCTCTTCAAAAACAGCCCGAGAAGACTTGGAACCCGTGGTGAAGCAGTTATTCATCCCTTTTGCAGAAGCAGAAGCAGACAAAGAGGAACTCAGAAAACCAAGACTTTTGTGGGCCCTTTATTTTAATATGAGAGATTCCTCAGAGGTGAGCCGAAGCTCATACTGTAGCTTACCTTCCAATGTATACATCTGCTCTGGGCCTGACTGTGGACTGGGGAATGAGCATGCAGTCAAGCAAGCGGAAACACTGTTCCAGGAGATCTTTCCCAGTGAAGAGTTCTGCCCTCCTCCACCAAACCCTGAAGACATTATCTTTGAAGCGGAGGGTTAGCAACCAGACACTCCTGGATAGCAATACACTTACCACTAAGCTAGATACCCCAAGGACAGCAAGAACTTTTAAAACCTAGAACACCTTCAAAAACAAAAGAAAACACTGGCAATGCCTCAAAACATTGTCGCATGAAGGATACCCACCACCAGAGTGAGCCACAACTGTGTAAGAAGCACTGTTCACGTGTCTTCAAAAGTGAGATAGTGGGTACTGTTAACCTTTCAACAACTGATTTGTTGGTGAATCGGCTCTTTTGTTTCAGAATTGGCTCCAGGAATTCAGAATCTTTGAAGGCCGTTCACTTTTATTTTACTTCTGGGTCCCTCGTTAGCACCTCTGCTGACCTTTAGGTAATATCTCGCTTGTTCCTGTGTTTAGGTTTTATCTTTTTTTTTTTTACACTAAATTACTGTCCAAGGACTATTTTAGCTACTCCCGCAGCTACTACTGTTGCTACCACCTCAGATATGTAGAGGGACACGTAAGTCATAGACTGGGAGAGTTTCTTTATTACAGGAACACAGAGATGGTAGTAGGAGTAGCAGCTAGTTCAGATGCCATGTGGTAAGACACAACTGTCAGAAGCTTAGCTGTGCGTGCCACTGTGTCGTGGGTTTAACACTTACATGTGAACTCACCTGCTTGACCATTGGAACTCAGGAGGCAGTAAGACTTCCCTAGCCTTCTACCTTCTAAGAAGTGTACCGCTTAGTAGTCTAAGAAGCTCATACTTAAGATACATCCCAATCTGGGCATGGTGGCCCACTCATGTAATCCTGTCATTCAGACTGCTGAGACAGGAGGATCACCGTAACCTAGGCCAGTCCGGGCTCCAGTGAGCTGGGAAGGAGCACAGCATGCTAATAGACCACAGTGTGCTCTGAGTATAGTCTTACTCCTCCTTAGTGAGGAAAGCAAGAAAAGACATTCACATGACTGACAGCATGCTCAAGTAGACAGCCGCCGATTCGTCTCAGTGTTTGTTTTTTAGTAAAGCAATAATATTGGGTAAATCTTAAGGTTTAAATTAATTAATTAATTAATTGATTAATTAATTAATATTGGGTAGATCTTAAGGTTTAAATCTAGCAGAACAACTGAAATGCCTAAAATGTCCTAAAACAGCAATTAAGAACAACAGTTCTGAGAGAGGCCGATTGGAAGTGAGAGTAATTCAGACCCACTTTATAAAGTTTGTCAGAACCACAGTCTGTTCCAGAGACATTTAAAAGGCATAACTGCAAAAGGTAAACAGACATTTCAAAAGACAGAACTGAATGTAATGGAAATGGAACTAAAGATTAGACTTGGCCAAAGCACTGTTTGTTTGTTTGTTTGTTTGTTTTTAACTAAGGAAGCAAATATATTACTTTAAATCATCACAAAATAATAAGTTGGAAGTGAGACAAACAAGTGAAAAGTATTTAAAACTATTGTGGATATTGTCTAATTTTCTAACAAGTTAGAATGTAGAATTGTAGTTTTTAGATGTTTAAGAAATAAATCATAAATGCTGCTTTTCATCAGTTCTATTTTGACTCAATGGGGGCTTCGTTCCAAAAGTCAAACAAAGCCCCTCATTCCGGGTAGGTGGGAGCTGCAGAGTACAGTGTTGGCAAAGAGCTAACAGCAAACAGAAACTATTACTTACAGTGACTCAGGATCAGAGGGCTTGTGTCCAGTAGAGTAGCCACGCATCCGCAGGAGCAGAACAAGTGCTAAGAACCCTTACTAACTGCACTAACCAGAAACTTGCTCACATTTGCTTTAGTTATGTTTGCTCATGATTTTGTAGGCTGTTCATAATACGATGAGCAACAATGTAAAACTTAAATTTATATTTGGAAAGCATGTAGGAACCATTTCTCAAGCAGAAACAAGGCCTTGTTACTATTTCTATCTGAATATGGCTGAAAGAATTGTTACTGGAATAAAAATGCAAAGTAAAGATGCACAAAGAAACCAGTGCTGATATATTACATTTCCATGGCTTTTTAATGTATAGCATCATAGAAATATACTACACACAAAAGATATTTCACAAGTCACAAGATACATAGCTTTTTTAAACTCGAGATTCCAACAGTGATGGAATTTTAAAAAGTGCATATATATATACATATATATATATATTAATGTTATGTAGCTATATTAGACTACTTTAAGAAACACACTAAAATAGAAGGTTTAATGAAGGAGCTAAATTTAAAATATGAGTATGGGAATGAGAGCTGTTGTGGCTCAAAGAAAATGCTATAAACACAGGGAAACCTTACACAATTCACTACTAGTTGTCTGATCTCTAGGCGATCACTTTTAGCTTCCATTTACTATCTATCAAGTGGAAATACTACCTAACAGAATTATTGTGAAGACCAAGTTGGATAATGCATAAGAACTTATATCTAAAGTAATGCCAGCATGTGACATTTTATGTAAATGGTATTTATTATAATGTCATTTGTTACGCCAAGCGTATGCTCTATGTAATTTGAGAGAATTGTGATAAATTATCTAGGAAAATAAACAGGGAAAGCCACCTTCAACTTGAGAGGGAAAATACAGAGCTTTGCCCTTCAAGTCCTTAAGGCATGATATTGAGCAACCAATCTAAACGCTCTGTGGTGCTGAGTTCAAGAAGGTTAAGGTAGTCAGCTCTCTGGAGGGAAGCTTTTAGACGCTACCCAGAGGAAGCCCGCATCAGTATGGAGATAGGTATTAGGCTCCCTTTTCATCAGGTAATGCCGTTTATTTGTAAATGAAACTGTTAAGCATAAAGTAAGAAGACTACGCTTTTTACCCCAGTAATGGTGCCCAGGCATGTTCGGGCAGTAAACATTGACAGTGGAATAAAAAAGCTGTCTCTATTATGTGGGTGTTTTTTATTTTTATTTAAGTTTAGTTGTTTGAGACAGGGTTTCTCTGCGCAGCCCTGGCTGCCCTGGAACTTGCTCTGTAGACCAGGCTGGCCTCAAACTCAGAGGCTGCCTGCCTCCGCCTCCCAAGTGCTGGGGGATTCAAGACGTGTATGCGCCTGACCTGTTTTTATTATTATTTTTTTAAGTAGGTGCACATTCTTCAGGCTTCCTACTCTTCTTGTGCACAGTATAAAGTGATAGGTTGAAAATGAGAAAAAAAAAGGAGTAAAACGAATTTCTTTGATCCTCAAATTGATTCTCATTAAAATAGAGATTGAAGCAATGTTGACTGGGTTCCTACTATTTTTAAATCTGCACGAGTCTTCATACAGTAGCATCATGTATTCATGGTCGTTTTGAAGAACTACTTAGATTAACCTGACCTCTAAAATGGATATTTTTGACATCACTTTGAGTAGTACATGCCCAGGAAAATACTCAGAATGAACAAGTGAATAAATAAAGCTCCTTCTAAACATATGTCCTAGCAATTCCATTTACATGTTTTTTTTAAAGCCTGCTGACTAAGAATTGGATAAGGTTTGCTGTATTGCTAGTGCTGTTGTGAGCTTACAGAGTTAAGTGGCATATGTCAGATTGTATGTAAACATGTCTGAGGACCAAAAAGATGTCAGTTTACACCAGAAATTATTGGGTGCTGGTTACGTTTGTGTAAAAATTTAGACCTCTACACTGGAAGTAATCAGAAGGCATGTAACCGCAGGTTAATATATGATGATCTCATTGTTTCTGTAATTAATGTCTAGAACTAAAATAAAAGATTAATTGGTGAAATGGTTTGCTTACTTGATGAAAAATACTGGAAATATCTTGGAAACATGTAAATTTGCTTTAAATTAAAAACATACATTTCTGTTAGAGTAAAAGGTTATTTCCAAAGATGTGTGGCTGAAAGTTTTTGCAGGACTTAGTAAGAAGAAACTTTTGGAGATTTGCTTCTTGCCTTTGTGTCTGTCTTTTCTCAGCTGTCTGATTTTAAGAAATAATCATACAATTAGGGGGCAAATCCCAGCTCGTCAGTGGCCTAATGATAGTGCATACCTGTACTATCATTACAGCCTGGGAGGGTGAAGTAGGGGATTGCTGTTAAGTTTGAGGCCAGCCTGGGCTACGTAACAAACCATCCAGGGCTATGCATTTGTCGTGTCTCAAGAGATAGAGGATGAGAATTACATAGTGATCCAAACTAAAGTCCTTACATTACTGTGGAGACCTCAGCCTGAGAGCATGAAGTCAGTTTACTGGTGTCCACTGAGCGGTTACAGGGAGTCTGTTGCCAAGGACTACACCTAGGGACTGCATTCACAGGCTGGTACGTCCTTCCTTCTGCTTCAGTGAGCCAAAGTGATTTAGTGCAAAACATCAGCTAAACACTTGCTATTTATGGTGCCAGTCAGTTTGATTGTTAAATATTTGAAAGCAAACAGGGCATGTTCTCTACCTGAGAAGCCTGCTGGAACACTTGCTCTAAGGTAAGGTGGCTTCCCGTTAACAAGCATATATGACATTTTCTACTCACCACCCCTCACCTTTCCTCTGAAAACTGAAATCGACCCTCTGGCTTGTGATACAGGACCTTTCCCCCCCAATTTTATTTTGTAAGCTTTTCGTTTTAGAGTGACCATTTGTACAAACATTCAAACTTTTCCCCAAAGCTTTGAGTTACATAGTTGGGAACAGGCTGCTTAAAGACTAAAAGCTGGATCAATCAACAGTTGCTGAAATGTGTCCCATCTAATCTTCAGCTGCTCTGTGTGCTGTGTGGAGAAGAAGAAGTATAAGAGACTGAGTTCAAAGCACAAGGCCCTGAGTGTTGAGGGAGGTGCAAATATAAACAGCCAACCAACAGAAACCAAAAGTACCAAAACTAAAGTTTATGATCAGTTTTATTTGCCTCCGTGGTTGATCTAGTTGAAGTCCTTTCCTGTTGGCCTTTATGTCAGCACTTCACTTTAATTTGCATTTATATATTCATTTGGGGTCAGGGCTGCTACAGTGAGTGTACTTGTTGAAGTCAGGGCTTCTGGTCTGTCTATCCTTCCACTATAAAGTTTGCAGGGATTCAGATCAGGTCCTTGGGCTGGTCAGCACGTCCCTTATCCACTGAACCGTCTCGCCAGTCTTTATAACTTTTATTATTACTGTTTTTGTTTTCTTGAGACAAGATTTTATATATTTAGGCTGCCTTTGAATTCAGTAAGTATGACCTTGGATTTCAAAAGAACTTATCCTCCTTTGCAATTGCGGGTGTGTACCCACACCTAATTTTGGGGTGCTGGAGATTGAACCCAGGGTATCTTGAGTATTAGGCAGGCATTCTCCAGCCTAGCCACGTCTTCAGCTCCCTTACTAACCTTTGTTAGAATGAGCTGTTGTTTCTTTCTAATCAGTGAAAGAATGCATTCATGCTTTAACAGGGGGACACTATCTCTACCTCTGTGTAAAATGTGCCCCATGCATATCATGGGTCACTCGGCTGTTTTGTGGGTAGTAGGACAGCAGTTTACTACAGTGTGCATAGGACAATGACTAGTTTCTTCAGGGTACCACTGTAAGGTAAGGAAGGGCAAGTCTATATGCATTTAATAACGAGTCCTGAGACCTAAGTAGTGTGCCTGGACACCACCTGGAGTGATGGCACTGAGAAGTTAACTTTCTAACATTAAAATTTGTGCAATTAAAGCAGACTAATCAGGGTTGAAAGGGCGAGGAAGTTAATTATGTTCACATGGGCAACTTATTTATCCTGCTGTTGCTGTCAAGGGCTTTACATTAATTATTCCTACAGTTGTCCTGTCAATTTAGCATTTACTTTGTGCACATGTTTAATCCTTTATACGCTTCCTTATGACTACTTATCGAAGCATACCCACAAGAAGAATGGCAAGGGGTATGTTTGATTGACAAGTGGCGGGAAGGTAGGTGTTTGTAGTTCAGTCAGAAGGACATAGCATCTTCAAGACATCTGCACTGGGGGATTCATACCAGGGTGTTACTTGGTTTTGCCTCTTTGAGGCAGAGTTTTATAGCTTAAACTGACCTTGAACTTGCTGTGTAGCCAAAGATAATCTTGAACTTGTGACTCTCCACCTCCCAATTCTAAGGGTATAGGTGTGCACCACAATTTCACTTATTTTTGCTGTATGGCATATAATTAAAGACCCGAGTCTGTCTTTTGAGATTTACTTGTCCCCTTATTCATCTCATATTTATAATTGCTGAGTTAGAATATTGTTTGTAAGCATTATTATATTTATAAACTTATAACTAAACCTTGTAAATAAGTTTCAAGCGTTTTACATGCTAAGGAAGAAATACTGCAGAATGTCTTGCTAAAGACCTAAGGATCTTATTTTTAGACAATTAGTAATTATGAATTTTCCTTTTAGAACCAGCCTAGAACGGACCAGTAAGAGCATTTCCGAATGGCACACGCTTTACTTTTAAGATGTTCCATTAAAAAAAAAAAAAAAAAAAAAGATGTTCCATTAGTACTTTTATTAATTTTCTGTCATTAGGGCAGTGGTTCTCAAACCAAGACATCTGCCCTCTAGAAGGCATCGGGGACTGTTGGGAGCCTTTGTTGTCAAAACAGGGAAGAGGAAAGGGCAGGGGAGGCTACACAGCATGCAGTGAGACTGACATGAGGGTATTTACCTCAGATGAACTCATGACAGCTCCCTTTCAACAGGGAGTCACCCAGACAGACATCAGTGCTCCCACGATTGAGACGCTCAAACCAGCTAAATACCCTGAATGTTCATGGGGAAGCTCATTTCTCTGTGCTCTGATGTCTCCCTGTTGTCCTCGGGATTTCTAACTAGGTCACTTGTTCTTTGTACCATGTCATTATACACAGTAATTCTAGTCCCTGCGCTGAGCTGCTTCATTCATCTCAATACTGCTTGTACTCACGCATCTCTCTCCTGTCATGTCGATGGCCGCCTTCCTTCTGGAGATCTAGGATCATGCAAACAATTCAGAATCAGTTAACACTCCTCATTTTTTTTGTCAGTTATAAGAAATTTCATAGATTTTTAAAAATATCTCCAAGAAATAGAATAATTCCAAGACAATTCAAAAGGAGGACCTTTTCATTTGCTACAGAAAAAAAAAAAAACTACCCCAAACTAACATAAAAATAGCATATTTTGAAATGCTCTCTGAGAGAGCATGGAGCCAACGGAACAACTGAGGGAGTGGCTCACAATGGAATTGAAGTTACTTTGACACTCAACCAGGGGTTTAGCAGATGTTGAGACCGTGCTGCAGATGTCAACAGTAAGAACTGCTTAATCGTGGTGAAGTGCTTATTAACACAGAGAAGACCCTTGAGATGGTTCCACAGTGCGGTGCAGACGTTCCCACACAACCATCACTTGTTGAGCACTTCTTATCCCAGTTTCTGGACCAAATTTTATGAATACAGAGGGATGAAAACCAACACTGGGCACTTTTCCCAGGCACTCCTGCAAGTTCTTGTTATCTTTTGTTTAATCCCCATTAACCACCCAGGTTAGGTGCTTTTATTGGCTTCATTTTGCAGAAAAGAGAACAGATACTTTGAAGGCAAGGAATACATCACAAAGCTGGTAAGTAGGAGCAGGGCAGAAATGTGCTTCAAATGAACTCTGCCCATCTGATGCCATAGCTTACATGCTGTGACTAAGAAATGCTCCAGAATTCAGAGAAGTATCAGATCTAGTCCAGAGGCACAAGGAACTTCGTACATTCGAGGAACTGTTTTCATCCCCTCCATATATTAGTTACTTTTTAAAAGCAAGTCTGTGATGATAAGCATTTGTGTTTCTACGTGGGATAAGACAGACTGTTCGTTACCTCCCAGCATCACCGAAAGGTAAGCAGTACAGCTCAGGGTCTACTGGGACTGACACGGATCTATAGTTAGCTAATACATTATATTGTAAGAATATGACAGGCTGCACAAATGACTGGAGAACTCAGGCATAGACCAATGACTGCACAGGGAAGTTACTCATAGGCAGATCTAGGAATGCTTCACAAATGGAAAGGTAGTTGGCCTGGACCTCAAGGATGGAGAGGACTAATATGGGCTGATTCAAGGGAAAGTATTCAGAAACAGGGTAGAAACAAAGTCTTGTTTGACTTGAAATGGAGCTCCTACCCTTCCAGTAGTTCTGGACTGTTAGGATTCCTAAGTGTATCCCTCCATAGGCTTGTGAAAGCTCAAGGATTTGAGGCAGAGATGGCCAGGACCTTTGTAATTGTCCCAGAATAGGTTTGCACTGAACCCAGCCTGTGATTAGAAGGAGACACACTATTCTGATGGCATTATTGCAGAGCCAGACTGGGGAGCTCAAAATTCTTTTCTGTCAGCACCTGTGCCTGGAGTCTGCTACTTTGGACTTCCAGTTGCATATCACAATCTATTTAATTTACTTTTTCTTTAGTGGAGAAAGAAGTATGGCACAGAAGTAGTACAGGAGAGAAATGTAAAAGTCAAAGGGAATTTCAGCGTTGACATTGCATTGGTTAGTAAACTAATGCTTTACTGTCGAATATGTCCATTCATGAAACTATACTGACAGACTTAGCTTTAATGGTACAAGGGAAACTGATGAGAAGTTCTTTAAAAGAAATCACCAGGCACCTCTCTAGCATTCAGGATTAATAGACTCACAGAGATCATTGAACAAAGCCATGTTATATACTGTGTCACATAAAGAGGGACTAACATGAATAACGGATATGTTACTGGGAATTTAATTTTTTTGTGGCAGTTTTGGTAAAGTGTATTGAAGCATTCACATTTTGTGCATTTGCTTCTATTACATTACTAGCAATTGTCTTAAAGCATGCTGATATATGTAAAATAAAGCTACATGAATTATAATATCTAGCTCTGACACACTGTTTTATATACTATTGGCCAGGTGGCATTATAAATGTTTTGTGAATACTAATGAACTCAATTTTTAGTTTAGTTCTGTGGATACTTAGATGGTATTATTACCCTGTATTATTAATAGTTAAGAAAATAAAAGCTTCTGGCTATTGACCCATTCAAAGTCACACAAAAAAGAGGACGATACAAAACTGACCTTAGTATTAAAGTGTCTCCTTTCACCATCCTCAGATGAATAGGAAACTGCAAGAGATTCAAAAGTCCACAGTGTAAAACCGAAAGAGAAAGCAACATAGAAACAAACCACTGACAAACCATTCAGGATCCACACCCTGCAGATCCTTATCCCAAAAGTTCGTCTCACTGTAGTCTATATCTCCAGCAAGGTTCCTGCCAGGAGGATGATAGCCTCCACAACTCAGTTCTTTATGGCCTCTGTATTTCTTCATCTTGTCCAACACTGACCTCCCACACACCATGCCCCTGCAGCCTCCATTCATGACCAGTATCCAACACCTTTGAACAATGTCTTTACCCCCTTATTTTAACTCTGGTGGTTCCCAAGGACCTTGACACTCACCCCTCCCAGCTGTTGTTTCCAATATCCCACATTGCCAAAGACCAAGTACTGGAGACCACGGCACAGTGAGCCTCACTGCTGCTTACCAAGGCAGCGTTCATTCTATAACCCTATTACTTCGCCCATGAGACTGCCAAACTGAACTCACTACTACACAGATGCATGAGAAATACAGAGCTTCCTTGACTGGCCATCGCATTCCTCATTCAAAGACATTCACCTTCTTTCTGAATCATTTCCCAGCAGCTGGCGGTTGCCATCCCCAACTGTCCATTAAATTATACCCGCTTGAGTCTATCTTCCAGATTGATAGAAAAATAGATGTTAGGGGTGTGTGTGTGTGTTTGCCCATGTATGTATGTGTTTCTACTGAAAAATACATGTTCATTTTTAAAGATATAGAGTCTTAGGATGAAAGAACCCTACTTCCACCAAATCCAGAGGTAAGCAAAATAATATGACCTGATGAGGAAAGAAAACAACTGTTGGCCTGCTGCGCATATGGAAACTTCTTGAACACCATCCCATAGCATGCTAAGCTCCTTAAGTAGTTTTCCTGTGAGCACACTGCCCAGACAAAGGTCTTGGTGGTGTTGCTCTGCTGCAAGTGTGACAACTGCTGGGAACAATTCAGGGGCTTGAGTAGAAAATAATGGGTATGGAGATGGTCAGGGGGCAGGTAGCACAGTCAAAGGTCTGCAGTGCATTTTGGTATAGGGGTGATACACAAAGATTCTGTACCCTAGTATATCTGCCTAACGAGCGGGCCTGTGGTAAAAATCTTGGAAAATGAACAACAACAATAAAACGAAAACAAAACCTCTGTGAGATTACACTAATGGAGATTCGGCATTTATCCAAACCAACCTGGGTCAGCTGGTCTGAAAGTCAGAATCACCACAGGAAGCGATTCACACTCAATTTGTGTTTTCGTGGGCTGAGCATTGGAATCAGCAGTTAAGATAGCCTCCTGGGAAATACACAGTGGCTATTTGATTAGCTTGTGGGTGGAAGGACAGTTACGGACGGCGCTACTGTTCTGACCTAAGGGACTTAGTGTTCGTGGAAAAGGAAAGATAAATCCTCCCTTGGCAGTGAGCAAGGGAACTTTGAAAGCTTGAGTGGTTCTGAAACCATCCTTGCTCTGACACCTTCTAGTCTTGCTTTGTGCCCTTGGACAAAACAATTATAACGCTCCCTCTAGACTCCAGTTCTCTTTGTCTTCCTGCTTTGGCCACTGGGGACTCAGTATGACTAGGACTTTGGAGGAAATGATTTTCTTGTGTATCCCAATCCCCCATCCTGGTCACCAAGATGGATTTTGCCTTAAACTTCTCACATAGCCACCTGATAAATTAATGCTTTAAGCTCTAGACATTTTGTTCCTGAGTATTACTTTCCAGCCATGAATCAATGTCTTCCTTTAACGCATCCCACAGGCTTCTTATCTTCTTTCCCCATTCTCCTCTTAAGATCCTGGGTAGCTTACATTTTCTAGCTGATTAATTACTTACCCGAACACACTTCTTCAGTTTTTCATTCTTAGAAAAATACCCTGGTCCCTTAGGCTGGATGGATATTCTCTAGTTGAGTCATAGCATCATAATATAAAGTCACTTAAAATAGTGTTGCTACCATCTGCTGTATACCCTGGATCTCTGTAGAGTTTTATAAATTATAAAGTGACTGAATGGAAATATAATTAGGTACTTCTCAGATTCCTTAGGCTTTCAACTTCTTTTTGTGCTGTTAGGCACAAAAAACCAACACCTTAAAGCTTCCCTAATATTTTTTAATTTGCTCATTTGCTTTATCTTACATTTTGTTCCCTTGGTGCCAAATTATTAATCTGGCATGCTGGAGTGTACTTAGAAACTAGCCTCATTGCACTAGGAAGGGCACCCTAACACCATTCCATAGCTCATTCACTAGAGTTCATGGATTTAAAATGACCTCAAGCTTCCCTCTTGATCACAGACAACTTTCTTTGGACATCTTTCTAGGAAAAACAATCCAGAAAAGGCCCTGATCAGCAGCCAGATGATCTGGGTTTTATTTTAAGCAAGATCCTGTGACCTCAGGCTAGTCACACAGTCAGCACATTGTCCACCTTGAGTTCCTTGAGTGTCCTCTGGGAAGCAGGAGTAAGCATGGAGAGGGATGTAATGGGGCTATACAGTTGCAGGGATCAGCAATTACCTGGAAGGAAGGAGAAAAGAGCTAAAAGACTGCCAACTCGGGGTCAAGGTAAACAGCCTAAAACAAGGGGTGTCTGTCCGCGTCCGGCTGTAGAGAAAGAGTGAGCTGGAAGTCAAAGGAGTGAAGACCAATGAGAGCTGGTATTGGAAGACCTAAATATGGGGTGAGGTCATGGAAAGAGAACTAGTGGGTGTCTTCCAAGCAACCACAGGGTGTCTAGGGTGTCCATGCCCAGTGTTTTACCAGCTGCAGCAACAATTATCCCTCCTTCCTTTAAAAAAATTACCATATTTAATGGACAAAAACACAGGCAATACTAGTGAGGAGCAGCATGAACAAGACCGGAAACAGCAGCAGATGTTTGAACTATGAGAATAGAGTCAGAGACCAAAGCATGAACACTGCCAGCCAAGTGACTCTCTTTTGGGGACTCGATGGCTTCAATAAGGCAGCTTATTATGAGTCACTACAGTCACAGAGTGGCTGCTTCTGTCTGGCAGTGAACGATATGTATGCTTAAGGTACCAAGAATAGTTTTGAAAAATTTTATTTGGATGAGATTTTGCCTACACATATGCGTGCATACCATGTATGTACCTGGTACCCAGAGAGGTTTAAAAAAAAAAAAAGAAACCGAAAACACTGATGTCTGATCCCCTGGAATAGAAGTTATAGATAGCTGTGAGCCACGAGGTGGGTGCTGGGATCGAAACCTGAGTCCTCTGCGACAGTGACTCTACCACTGAGCCATCCTTTCAGCTTCTAATTTTTTAAAGCAAACTTTTAAAAACACACTTTAAAGAGTTCTAGCTTTTATGCTATTCTTCCTTGGTTTTGGAACTGGATCTTGAGTACTGTCCAGAAAGATTTGTGTTTTAGAAGAAATAGTTGAAAACGGAAATTGAGAGACAGTAGGAAGTAGATATGAAAGAGGAGGTCATTCATTAGAACATTTTTTAACCTAAGTAAGATAAATCAAACAACTGCCATATTGGTGTTTTGGAGAATTATTGCTTAAATGGAAACAGCATTCCAACAGCTTGGAAAATCCTAAGTTTACCAAATGACTTGAATACCGCAGCTAAGCATGGTGATGGAATGCATACAGTCAGCAGCGAGCGGATAAAGTCTCCTTTCTGAACACCCTACTTTACTTGCAGGGAAATGTTGATGAGTCCCAAGCTTGGACTTTGAAACAAGCTCTGTGGCTTGAACACTGGCTCAGTTAATGACAATGGTAACGGTACTTTCTATGTATCACAGTGTTGAGAGGATTAACTGAAATCATCCAGGAGCTGCTCAGAACCAACCCTGACACACTCTGGGTAGTCTGCTTCTCTGTGTTAGTGGGTTAGAATGAACTAATTAACTGTTGGTGAAAGGGGTGTGGAAGCTTGCCCAACAAATAGACATCCTAATGAAGTATCAGAGAGTGGCAACCTTGTTTAAAATATCAATCAGGTGTTTTCAAATATTAAACAGACCTCTACTCCTTAATGTTCAAATATGAGTAAAGGCTGCTAATTGTAAGAAACAGGACCGGGGCCTCACTAAAATGATCATATGATCCAAAGGGTATTTTTTTCCAAAGCAAACACAGTTTTATTTCTTCAGATGGGTACTTTATCAAGCAGGCAAGCACACCCAGCCAGGGTCCTGCTGTATTTTTAATCCTAACATAAAAGGATCCTGTGCCTTGTTCAAAGTGGTCAGATCTCCACCTCTCATTGGCTAATTTGAAGTGACACAGTTGCTGGCCCGGATGCAGTTTTGAGCACAGAGGGCAGCTTTGATGTTAAAAGAAGTGCTGACCTTAGCAGCATTTTTTCATTTTTGAAAACTGACTTCTTTAAAAAGTTTAATGGTTTTTTTTTTGACCCTACTTAACCCTATAATGTAAAAGGTAGCAGGTTTTGTTTCCCACAAAAGGAACAAAGTAGCTTCTTTATAAAGTAGCCTTCAAATGCCTTAGTTTCCATTGCCTTATCCTATGCAGATAAGCAAAGCGCAGCCTCACTTCTTCCTGGATAGGATCCGCAGGCTCGCCCCATCTCCCCCACTTCTTGTCCCTCAGGAGGTTAAACTACCAGTTGCCCACAGGAGGTCTCCTCAATCTACCAAGGAGTTTCCTCTACCACTTTCCTTGAAGTGGGTGTGTCCTACTTCCAATGGAGCCCTACCACACTACCTCTTCTAACAGATACAGACATCGGGCTCTAAGCATTTGTTCTGTTACAATGTTGCTTGTTCAGTCTTGACAATGATCTAGAAATATGCAACTAGATGTGACCATCTAGTGGCCAAAGTAGAAAATAACGCTGTTCTTGAGTATTTGACTACCCTGTATTGAAGTTCAAGAGCACTCTCCATTTCTGTGCCTTCTGCTTATTCTGCACCAACCTGAAGCAATTTTATTCTCAAGTGTACAATGGTAACGCCTCATGTATTAACATTCTACCAAGTTCATTCACATTCTAAATAAAGCAGGAACACACACACACACACACACACACACATACACACACACACATGAACAGAGAGAGAGAGAGAGAGAGAGAGAGAGAGAGAGAGAGAGAGAGAGAGCGCATTTTGTTTTTTCCTAGATATGTTAACCATCTTGGGGTCAAATGGATAATTATGAAAATAATCTGTAATTTAATATAGGCAAATAAGCCTCAAACATATTCCTTTATTTATTTAAATCCTATAGAATTTATCGCATTGTTTCATATACTTTCTCTTTATCATTTCTAGCTTATTTCCTAGCATGGCACCTACTGTGCAGTGTATAAGTTGTAAGCTTGTTGGCAAATGCTGTAAATGGTTACATAATCAAGCTGTGTCTCAAAGAACTGTTTGACTCAAGCTGATGCAGAGAATTAGCATTTAAATGCCTCTATTGCATCTCAGCTTTTAAATTCTTATGTATGTATATATGATGGGTGTTTATGTGTGTGTGTGTGTGTGTGTGTGTGTGTGTGTGTGTGTGTGTTCTTATGCAGGAGTGTTGGTGCGCACACATCAGAGAACAACCTCGTGTCTAGGTCCTTGCCTTCCACCTTTGAGACAGGGTCTCCTGTTCACCATTTCTTATGACAAGCTAGCTGGCCTTGAAGCTTCCTGGATTCTCTTGTCTACACCCCACTTTACATATAGAAGTTATGGGATTACAGATTGTGTAACTGCATCCACTTTTATGTGGGTTGTAGGGATCAGAACTCCGCTCCTGACACTTACCCAGCAAGCACTTTATCTATAGATCCATCTCCCCAGCCCTCAGCTTTGTCTGCTTCCTATCACATTTGCACCAACTCCATAAATCTTAATATTCATCAATTCAAAATCCAACTCTTTTATAGCCCCTCCCAGTATTCCTCAGGCAGAGTAAGCCCCGCCTCCCTTGACCTTACCGGGTTCCAGACACAGCACGTGAGTCCTGCAGCTGCTTGCACAGCTGTCTCCTGATCGCTAAGAGATTGTCAGCATTTATCGAAGCTGCCAGTTCCCAGTAGCTGGCAATGTGGGCATGATGTGAGCAGCACCATTGAAAGCCGACTTCATAGAACACTGTCTGTGGGGGTCTGAGGGTACACAGACCCACCCAGTGGCTGCACGGAGCTTGTTAACAGGTACCTAGTTCTCAGTGCTCTATTTCCCTTTGCGTTCTTCCTTGGTGATCTGCTTCTGGTCCCTAAGGCTCTACTTTCCTCTGTCATCCTTCTCCCACTTCACTTTCCTCTGCTCCTTCCCCTGCTCAAAAGTTAGTCAGACCACGGAGTGTGGCCATCCAGGAAGGAGGAAGTCTCCAGGATTACAGCACAGGATAATTTAAAACGTGGATGAATGCTATTACATTTTATCAGTGAAGGCCAGCTAGACAACACAGCATGTAGAAGCATTTCCTGCCAAGCGTCATTGCCTGAGTTCAATATGCTGATTCATACATAGACATCAGATGGCAAATGGGTATTTCCCCTTAAAAGTCCACGAAGAAGACCTAGTTTGCCTTATTGTATGTGCACCTAAAACCAGTCCATGGACAGACAGAAATTTGAATAGGCCAGTGTCCAGCAATGGAGAACCCAGCTGGATTGAGGCACCAAAGGCAGGTGTTCTCATCCTGTCCACCCCTTGGTGGATGATCCAGTGACAGGTCAGTGTGGTCCTCACAGGGCCATGTCCTCCAAACAGGGTCTAGATGAGAGTGCTTCACTCTTTGTTGGCCTGGTGTGTTTAATAAGTTCTTTGGTCTGATTCTTCTAATGTTTTAATAAACCCAGCTCGTGCTCTCAGATTACCTTGGCAAGTTTACAGGCGTCACCGGTTTACTTTTTGGACTGTTACGTATCAGTCTGTTTCCTGTGGGTGGTGCTGGGCAGAAGGTTGTCATTGGCAGGTAGCATCTAAATGAACAACAGATGCAGTCACCCCACCTCTTTCTGCACTCAGAATGGAGCCAAAAGCTGTGTTTGTAAAGTGGAATCACCCTTTGGGGATCCCTGCTGGGGACCACTGCCAGTCACTCGATGTGAGTTTAGGACTCTGACACCACAGTCCCAGGGAGCTCATGTTGCGTTTTTATTCTTTTCCACGGAGAAATATCCACCCAATACTTCTGTCTTTCATGATCCATATCTTTGTAAGGTTGCCCCCCACCATGCAGTCCACGGGGATTGCTCTTTTCATTAGCTTGTTACTGTGTCTTATCCCTAACATAAAATGACTCTGTCCATCTCGTGTTGCCCTCTCCTGATGCGTATGAGTTAGCCTTGCTTTTATGGGAATGCCTGAGCATCCAGATGAGAAGGATCCACACCTCTAAGTCTTTCAAGGTCTACTTGAGTCCTAAAATAGTCACTTCCCACACCTTACCAACATAGCTTTAGCTAAGATCATCTGTAGGGGGAATGGAGAAGTAAGTCTCCTTCTTCTGCCAGTAGGTGGCATGAAGGCAAAACCATGGGGTTCATTTTGGTTTTAGTCATCATGGAGCCCTTCATATAGAATTTTGCTGGTATATAATGGGTTTCCTTAAGGGCATTAATTATCCCAGTTTATACATACATATGATGGTGCTTTGGTCATATCCATCCCTTTCCCTCTCGGCCTTCCCCACTCATATTGGACTACTCCTCCACAAAACTGTCTGGACTCCTTCCTCCCTTGCCTTATAGTACACATGAGAGCAAACACACGATGGTATGGAGAAAGCCATAGACTCCGGGTCAGAGTCTGGTTCTCAAAACAGTCTCCACCACTTCTTTTGCATTCCATATTCTTAATGTCTGTACTACATGAAATAATGAGACTCAACACCCGATAACCTGACGAGATGGCTGGAAAGCAGAGACAAGACAGCCTATCCACCCTCACCTTCCTGGGGAAAGCTCTAGGACTAAGTAGAGGACAGCATACAATCTGTGTGTGAGAGGATAAATGTGTTCAGGTGTGTGTGTGTGTGTGTGTGTGTGTGTGTGTGTGTGTGTGTGTGTGTATGTGCGCGCACAGTGGAGTGTAGGTCAGAGGTCAGTAGCCACTGTCGACTCTGTTGTCTACCTTGTTTTGTGAGACAGGGTCTCTTACAGGCCTGGAGTTCACTGGACAGGCTGTCACAGAGGTACGCTTGACTTTCTATGTAGGTCCTGGGAATCAAGCTCAGGTCCTCATGGCAAACACTCTACTAACTGATCCATCTTCCCAGTCCACAGTAAATAATTTTTACTCAGAACCACAGAGTGGTGGAGGGATTGTTAATATATCACTGGGTGTAGATTGCTGTGTGTATGCAGATGAGGGCAGGCACATGATAAGGAGAGAACCTGTGCTTGGCCAGTGGAAAAGGAAGGCGGGCCAGAATTTTAGAGACAAGTACAGAGAATACAGAGAGACAGAGAAGGAAGGAAGATGGAGGAAGAGAAGGATGATCCAGATTCCACTTAAATAGCCACAGGAAGCTATGAATATCTTATAAGGGATGGATAATTACAGGACAATTTGTCTTATCTAGGTGGGCAGTTTATATCAATTGGCTCTGATTTCATTGTGTGGACGTTTTGTGGGGTGAGAATTTATTGATATAAATCTGATTGATAAATTACGAGCCTCTAGAGTTTTGATTTTACTGGGTTACGGGGATTTTGACAGCTAACCGCAGGGGCTGGATGTGAGTAGAATCCACAACAAGAGAGCTTGGAGATGGGTGATCGCTGCATGGGGCTAGCCGTGGAGGCTGCCCCGGGCCAGAGAGTAGCTGGCATTAGCGTGGGATGGTGCCCTTTTTTTATATTTCATGCAACAACTGGGGACTGTAGTTTAGGTCATTTCAAGTGGAACACCGTGAAAGATGAATCAGACTACAGCTACAGTTCATTTATCCACAGGTCCTGCCCAGCAGGATCTGAGAAAGGCAGGCCTTGCTCCTGCCCCTTCCCATAAGTCAGTGTCCTGCCCTGTGTCCTCTCTCTTGGCCCTGTGCTATTCCGTACCTTTGCACTCAGTGCTACTCACTGACTTCCTGATTTTTTTTTGGTTTTGCCATTGCACTTGAAGTCCTGTATGACAAACTGTTATCTCTAGGACTTTATGCCTGCTTTCTGGCTCCTGATAGGTATGTAGATAGACAGTAAATGGTCAATAACTGAACAAATGAGTTACACTTGAACATAATCATATGCCTATGCCCAGTTACTCTGCCAGTGTTTTGGTTTGCCTTCAAAAATTCATTTATTCATCTCTAAAATATTTTGAGACTTGTTAACTTACAATAGTGAAATTTTTTCTAAATGTTTTTCTAAATCATATCTAATGGAAATCAATGACAAATTAAATATCAAACTTTAACATTTGAAGTTAATCATAAAATTAAATACCATTATATTTATTAATAATATTTATAAGATTCAGAGTCAACTATATTTTAAACCTCAACTTCCTTAGCTTCTCGTTGTCTTTTTAGATAAATAATTAAAAGGTATATCATTCCTGATGTAAGGTTTTACTAGACTAAAGCTGATTTCTGAAATAACACATCTAATTTAACTGAATCTGTTACTGTAGGTTGAATTGAGGTGTATATGTGCCATTTTCTGTCAGTCTCTGCTTTCTGAAGTGCTGTTTCTTCATACTGTGTTCCCAAACCCAGGCTTCTTTTGTTCTAGAAGTAGTAAATACTCAGCAGTTACTAATGGTGTATGTATCAGACAACGGAATAACGCTGCCCTGCCACCCTTACACATATGAAACACATGATCCCAGTGAATAGTAACTGTTTTGCCAATTCACAAGCCAGGGGTCTCTTCACTTTTTTACCCACAGAAAACTATAATGTAAACAGAAATCTAGGACCTGAGACATTATCTTACTCTCTGGAAGCCATGTAGCAAGGTAGTCAGAGCACTGGGATTGGTCCACATAACTCCCTTTCCCCCAGAAATAGGACTTTTTATTTGTCACTAATAAAACTCTGGATCTTAGGCCTGGTTCTTGGACTGGTGGTTTATGTTCACCATCCTGTTCAACTTTAGCTCCTGCCCCATCACCAGTTGTTCTGCTAGAACTAGGCTTTCACCACGGAGCTCCGTGAGTTTTCCCAACTCAAACCTGGGTTCCTTCACCATTTTTACTTCTCTAACAAAGACATCATGGAGATGATAAATGGACTGGCACGTCTTCTCTATGTCTTTCCCAATGCTGTCTGCAATCAGTTTACTAAGTACCTCCTTCAAGCCGTTTGTCTGCACTTCTTGGGTCATCATTTCCATCATCTTCCACATCTGGCGGACCTGCTGGTGCTGCACAAAGGCCGTCTTATCTGGTTGTTGCTTTTTTTAGTGACACCAACACAGAAGAGTCAGAGCAAGTACCCGTCGGTTATCTTGACATCAGCATGAGCTCCAATCATGGTGGTCTGCCACTTTTTGACTATGGAGCACATTTTGTCCCCAGTAAGATCCATGCCATGGAAGTTAGTCAGACAGTTTTCGGCCTGAACGTCCTCAGTAATTAGCTTGAATTTTCTAAATGCAGCTGCATGATTCTGTAGATTGGTAAGGCTCACCTCAAACACATGACCCTCGAGGCCATCAGATGCAGTTTTGGTCCCTTGAGTCCTTGTGACTGGTGTTTCCCCGATGTTCCTAATATTGAACATTGCTGGAGCTTTCACAGCGGACCAGACTTTCTTAGAATGGATCAACCCCTTTCTTTTTAGCTCCCTTCTTGCCACCTTTCGTCAGGGGCTTGTTCTTGCCAACCACCATGGTGCCGCTCGGAGAGCCAAAAGCAGTTCATGTACCTCATAACAGGGCCCCCAACGCCTTCATGCTGCCTTCCTGCCCCCCTTTTTAAAAAAAATGGATATTTTTATTTACATTTCAAATGTTATTCCCTAACTGATTTCCTGTCCGTAAGCTCCCTATCCCATCCCACTCCCCCTTTTTCTATGAGGGTGTTCCCCTCCCCAACCACTCCCTCTTCCCACCCTGACATTCCCCTACACTGGGGGTCCAGCCTTGGTAGGACCAAGGGCTGCTCCTCCCATTGGTGCCCAACAAGGCCATCCTCTGCTACACATGCACCTGGAGCCATGGGTCTGTCCATGTGTACTCTTTGGATAGTGGTTTAGTCATTGGGAGCTCTGGTTGGTTGGTATTGTTTTTCTTACGGGGTTTTAAGCCCCATCAGCTTCTTCAATCCTTTCTCTAACTCCTTTGAAGACCAGTCTTGTTTTCCTTCTCTGTGAGAGCCCCAGGTTGCAAAGGGACATGCCAGGTATGGTGTGGCATTGCGATATGGGAGCTCTTCTCCTTGTCTATTCAGGATGCTTTTTTCTGTATTACTGACAAGAACACTTGGCAAACAATTTAAACAAAGAAGGATTTATTTTGCCTTGTGGTTCTAGAGGGTTCTGAACATCCTGGTGTAGACAGTGTGGTGAAAAAGTGCAGCTCCTCTCCTGGCTGGACCTCACGTCATGGCTGGCCCTGAAATGGAAGGTGGGTGGATGTGGGAGCTGGTGGGCTTTTCTGCTCGTTCCCTTTAGTAGAACTTTGGGCAGAGGCTGCGTCTTTTGGGACTGGGCTCATTTTAGGGCTTTGGTCTTTGTCCTACAACCCACATGCCATTTTTATTCTTCATTTTCTTTTATAGGTAAATGCATTGCTAATTGATTTTCCTGGGGAGCCTGATTTGTTACCACTCTGGGTATCTTGGTATTTCTAGAATATCCCATTGACTTCAGATTCTCTGCACAGTGTTTGTGATGGGACATGCAGTTTTCCAGGGGTTTTCTCCCCATTCATACTCTTCTTTTCCCTTCTGTCTTGCAGGGTTTGTTTCCATTACCACCCTCACTGTGCTGGCCTATGAACGTTATATCCGTGTGGTGCATGCCAGAGTGATCAATTTTTCCTGGGCCTGGAGGGCCATTACCTATATCTGGCTCTACTCCTTGGCATGGGCAGGAGCGCCTCTCCTGGGCTGGAACAGGTACATCCTCGACGTACATGGACTGGGCTGTACTGTGGACTGGAAATCCAAGGATGCCAACGACTCCTCCTTTGTGCTCTTCCTGTTTCTTGGCTGCCTGGTGGTGCCCATGGGCATCATAGCCCATTGCTACGGTCATATTCTGTATTCTGTTCGAATGGTGAGTTGAAGGCTGCCGATGTCCCTCTCCAAACCATGTCCATATCTGTCATCTGATGGAAAAAAAAACCAATAAAACTCTTCCTAGATGATCAGTTAGTCATCCAGAATTGAAAGACTCTATGGACCTTCATCTCTCGTAGAACTTTGCCCTGTGAGTCATTCCCTAAGCAGATCAGCGAGGGATGACAATTGCTCTCTATGTACCACCCTCTAACACCAAAAGAAGCAAGAAAAGGTGGATGGACAATTCCAACGTATACCCCACAGCACTCCCAAGAGTTAAGAATTCTGACAGGGAAAGTTACAATTTCCATAGATTCATTTCAAGATCACACGAACCCGCTTATGAGAGATTGGGAGAGGTGTAAAGGACTAGAACGCACACCTATCAGGTCGTATGTGGGAACTGGCCAGGAAGAGAATGCAGTAATTGACATGGGCCCAGCACATGACAACATTAATTTCAGCCACGTGCCAGTTCCCAACTGCTGTATGTCTGTTAGGGTTATGTACATGCGCATGTACATGCATATGTCTGTATGGCTGATCAGCAGGAGTAGATCTAAGAGAAGGGGTGAAGTGACTAACAAAGAGATTTGACTTCAGCTTATGCCATTATTGGAGCAGAGAGCTCCAGGCAAACAATTGTTTTGAGCTACAGGCTTCTCTCTGTAGAATGCCCATCACAGCACAGGTCTGTGACCTATGATCTGGCCAGAGAATTTATGAATCAGTGCTCAACAAGACAGTTTCCTCAATCATGGAGGACCACACGTCTTTTGGGTTGTCTTTTGGGGACTTGAAAATCTAGATAAAATAATTTATTTTACCTTCATTAAGTAAGTTAGAAAAAACATTTGAAAACCATCAAAGGGAATTAATGAGATGGTTCCTGTGGGTAAAGCAATTGCTGTTCATATCCTAAGTACCTAAGTTCGGACCCCCAAAATCTATGTAAAGCCAGGTATAGTGCAGTGATGGGTATCTGTAATGCAAGCAATTCTATAGCAAGATGAGAAGCTGGGGCAGGAGAATCTCTTGAAACTTGTAGGCTAGCTGAGAGACCTCATCTTATCTGATACAAGGTGGGAAATGGGGGCCTTCCCTGGAGGTTGTCCTCTGAGCTCCACACATGCTCAGACGTGTGCATGTGCCCATCCTCTCCATGTTTCCCTCCCTGTCCTTCTCCCTGTCCTTCTCCCTGTCCATCCCCCCACCACACACACACACACACACACACACACACACACACACACACACACACACACACACCATAAAAAACTCTAAGGGGCTATTCATTCAACTCAACCACAGTAGGCTTTAGTTGAAGGAACTAAAGACCTGAGAGATAAAGGCAGGTCCAGCTGCAAGATTTAGGTCAGAAGTCAACCTCCTGTGGCCCTGTACTTTCTGTTTCCACCAAGTCAGGATGAACAATGGTGGCCGCTTGTCCATTCCAAAAGGAAAGGGGCCATTTTCAGTCTGATCCTCTCTCCCTGCAGCTTCGCTGTGTTGAAGATCTTCAGACAATCCAAGTGATCAAGATGTTGCGATACGAAAAGAAAGTCGCCAAGATGTGCTTTTTGATGGCCTTTGTCTTTCTCACCTGCTGGATGCCTTATGTTGTGACTCGCTTCTTGGTGGTCAATGGCTATGGACACCTGGTCACCCCAACTGTGTCTATCGTTTCTTATCTCTTTGCTAAATCGAGCACTGTGTACAACCCAGTTATCTACATCTTCATGATCAGGAAGGTAAGCTCTGGCATTACAGACTTTTTTTTTTTTTTTTTACCCTGGGTAATAAGTAGAAATAGATTTTTCTGAGTGACAACTTAGAACAGTGTCAAGGGTAAATAAATCAACCAATCTAAAGAAAAAGAACCTAAGTCAAGAATTTTGTGGGAGTGTGGCGGGGAGAAGGCTCAGAGGCTAAGGGTGCCTGTTACTCTTCTAGCAGAATTTGAGTTCCAGAATACCCCTGTCGGGTGGTTCACAACTGCCTGTAACACACACACACACACACACACACACACACACACACACACACACACACACACACACACACACATAACAACTTAATAATCGACTTTATCCCTCCATTTTCCTCTGCAGTTTCGGAGGTCCCTTCTGCAGCTCCTCTGCTTCCGCCTGCTGCGATGCCAGCGGCCTGCTAAAAACCTCCCGGCCGCTGAGAGTGAAATGCAGATCAGGCCCATCGTGATGTCACAGAAAGATGGGGACAGGCCAAAGAAGAAAGTGACATTTAACTCTTCCTCCATCATCTTCATCATCACCAGTGATGAGTCCCTGTCAGTCGAGGACAGCGACAGAAGCAGCGCATCGAAGGTCGATGTCATCCAAGTGCGTCCTTTGTGAGAACGGAAGACAGAGTCTTACCTCAGCTGCGACACAGTGGCCCTGTCAGGAGTGCCCCCAGAGTTCCCATTTGGTGTAACAGTGACAGAATCTCTGTGGCCCTGCAGGGAATCCGAATGGCCCATGCGCTGTCTGTCTTCAAGAAGTGACGGATTTGTCAAGAAGACAAATTACTTTAACTCAACGGGTGCTTTTTAACTTGAGAAACTCCTGGTGGCACAAGATGAGCGTCTGGCACCACTGTCTCCTATGCCAGGATTTAATATTTGAACGACTGTATTTGCCAAAGCACATAATACATTTTGTCTATCAAATGTGTCCCACTATAAAAATAACTGTCTCACATACACGTGTACAATGACTGGACATCTGGAGTATGTTGCAGTGTTGGGTCCTATTTTGTGCCATGTTGTGTGTTTGACCAATTCAGTCTACTGAGATAATAAATCAACCCCCACTTTTATCTGAAAACCAGAGGCTGTTGTCATGTGTGTGGTACAGCTGCAAGGGCTTCAGATCAAGACAGTCAGTTCCAAGGATTCTGTAGGAAGCACTGTAGAGAAGCAAAGGGACTTCGCAGTGGTCGTGTGAACCGTTGGTACCACAGTGGAGAACAGGCATGGGGAAGGGGTATTGATAGATCGATACCTCCGTCTATTCCTCTCAGAAGTCAGTTCGACCAATTTTCCTTTCTTTTTTTTTTTTTTTTTAAGTTCCCACTATTCTGTCAAGAGTTCTGCCCCAGAGGAGGAGTTCCCAATAAACCTTCAGAGACCGGACATGATAAATATTTTAGCATGTTAATACTGTGTATTATTATTATTTATATTTTATTACGTTGATTTATTTAGTGTACGTGTGCATACGTGCACACATTCATGTCATACTGTGCATGTATGCACAATACACTAAATCAGAGGGCAGCTTGTGGGAATGCGTTCTCTCCTTCCGCCATGTGGGTCCCAGAGCAAACCACAGCAAGCACCTCTTCTCGCTGAGCCACCTCACCAGCTCCATCTAATGGATTCTTTAGTTTTCATTGCTTATCAGTGGACTCTATGTGAGTGAAGAGACCTCACCACGTGTCATTGTTCATTCCCGGGGGAGAACAGAAATCCCCTCAAATTTGCAGGGTTACCTTGATTTGGAAGTCACTGAGAAGCAGCAGAAGAAAAGCCTCCCCCCCACTTTCTAAGGTGACCCCTTAAGGATTGCTACCCTAGGGATTTTGATCCTTTCCCCTTTTTCTCAGAATATCTCTAAAAGTTTACTTCCTGTTGAAGATGACAGAAGTTAGAACTTTGTAAGCCAGCTCACGTGTCTCTTTAAATTTTTTTAATGTACTAGATTTTTATTTAAGCTATTTCCCAACAGTGTTGCATATCACATGGATCCCCCTTTTAAATATTCTTTTGTTTAACTTTAAATTGCATCATTTCCTCCCTTACTTTTTTTCCTTCTAACTCCTCCCATACACTCCCTTGCTTCTTCCAGAAATTATGGTTGTTAAAGACTTTTGATTCCCTTGTGGAGCCATGTGTGGTTATATGCCCATGGGTGCAGGGTCCCAAGGAAGCCAGAGGGGTTGGATCTCCTGGAGCTGGAGTTCCAACCGGGCTGCCTGAAATGGGTGCTGGGGACGGAACTAGGAGCCTCTTCAGGAGTGGTACACATACTTAACAGCTGAGCCATCTCCCTAGCCCCTAAGTCAGCTCATTTCTGAGCGTCTCCCATGTCCATATGAAATATACATGCATGCTCCTAAACTATTATTCGGTTTATTTTTGCAATGCTGGTGAATCTAACCCTGGGCTCTACCCATGCTACACTCCCCACTGAGCTACATCCCTTACTAGGAAAACAATGATTTTTCTTTCCCTACACCTCAAACATAGACTGTTAAGACTCGAGGATGCTTTTGGCATTATGGAAAAATGCCAAATTGTTTTATCTTTATTACCTCAGTTTTGGATTTCTTAGATAACTATTATTGTAGCTCTCAAAATTGACAATGAAAAGAATTTCTAAGTGTCCCAGTCTCTGATGATAAAGTTAACTTCCGCTTCTGTCTGTGGGACAGTCAAGGAATCACTTCTGCATGTCTGAAATGTAATGAACTGTGTGTCTCTATGCTTCTAGAAAACACCCTCCCATCTCCTCTCCACCCTGGTATAAATGTATTACTACTAACAACCCTTTCTTATCCTTCACTTAAGATGCCATTAATAGCCCTTTCCTTATCTTCAAAAAAGTAATAATTCTGAAGTCTGACGACTGGGAAATAATTTAACAGATTTATCCTGAAACTCTTTGGAACACCCTGTCTCTCATTCACACCTCTACCTTTAGCAAGTGGCTGTGAACCAGCAAACCCCACCACTGCTATAAAGAGGAATTAGCACCAGGTAAGCCGTGGTTTTCAGTCCTGAGTGTTTTTGATCCTGTATTGTCCTCTATAGGAAAAAAAAAAATTTTGAGAAGTGAAAGAGACTTTGGTTATTGTGTTTTTAAATTTAAAAATTGAACCCAGTCCAAGCATGCAAAATAATGAAGACACTGTAAAAACAGCCCTCCACTCTGAACTTAATTATATGCTGACAGTGATTTTCCCCTAGTGAACTGAAGGTGGCAATGGGAACATGCTTTTCTCCCTTGATATTGAAGAGGAATTAAGCATTTGCTACCCGGAACGTTGACACTATGGATAGTGAACTGGGGCATTTGTCCTAGTGACTCCATGGTACTCGTGGAGAAATGTCTGCACTCCTATTCCAGTGGCCAGAGGTTCCCGTCCAGGCAGATCTTCTCAGGAGTTCCAGAGGTCTCGGGGACAGGTGGTGCACGAGTATGTAGGCACTTCCGATGGCTACCAGGGACCCAAGGACAAAGAGTCCTCTGTTTATCACCTGCAAGTACAGCAAAATCCAAAACCATTCATCCAGAGGTTGGATCTTGAAATAAACTTCGTCCCTACACCACAGACAAGCACACTGTTCTCCTCCATCACAGACAAGCACTTGGGTCTCTACTGCTTTGACTTGGAAGCAGCAACTCACTTGCTTGACTTCTGTTCAGTCCCTACCCGTATCCTCAGTGTTTGCCTGCCACTGGTTCTTCTTTGTCAGTTTATATCTTTGAGGTCAGGAACTCTATTTTATTTGGTATGTATGTGTGTATATGTGTGTCGTGTGTGCACACATGGGAGGTACACTTGCCAGTGTGTACACATGTAGAGAGCAGAGGCCAATGTCAGATGGCTTTCCCCTTCTCTCTCTGATTTACTGTTTTGAGATAGGGCCTCTCTCTCTCTCTTTTTTTTTTTTTTTTTCTTTTTTTTTTTTCCGGAGCTGAGGACCGAACCCAGGGCCTTGCACTTGCTAGGCAAGCGCTCTACCACTGAGCTAAATCCCAAACCCCTGAGACAGGGCCTCTCACTGAACTTGAAGCTCACTGTTTTGGCCAGCAAGTCCCTGGAATCGGCCCCACCCAAACCCCTAGAACAAGCAGATGTGTGCTATGTCCAGCTTTTATGTGAGCACTGGGGGGGGGTGTGTCATAATTGTGCAGGAAGCACTTTACCCACTGAGAAGCCTTCTCAGTCCCATTTTATTCATTTTTATAGAGGGAGAGCTCATAGATAGATCTTAATTCTTTCCAAGCCATTCCCTACACAGTGAAGGGAATCTATCTAAATTCCTAGGCTGGGTGTTTCAGCCTTCTTAGGTCTCTAGATTTTCTTAAATGTATCGTCTTCTGGCTTGTGTTTCTTTAGTCTTTATTCTCTGGCCTACTCCCATATTCTCCTTGCAGTGGTTCATGAAGCATCCTCTGCCATATTTGTCAACCTTTTCTATTAGCCCTCGAACTGGAACCACATGTAGGGTAGGGACAGCATCTTTCGTCACAGTATCTGGTGCAGTATATATGTATCCAATAAAACTATAAACAAATACAGTTATAAAATTCCCCAAAGCAGTCAGGAATCAGAATTGCATTCAATGGTACCTCTGGGTCAATGGTTCTAAATGTGTGCATCACTGCATTCTACATGACATCTCGCTGGGTAGTGTTTTATAAATGACACAGTTGGGTCTAATTTTACAAGTTAAGCCCACAAAGATACCACCTAATGCAAAAGTCAAGAATGGATCATGTTACTAATTCCAAGTAAAAAGCTGAGAAATATCAGTCACAGTTCCCTTATCAAGTTCTCTTTGCTTCCCCACCCCCATAGGTAGAGTGCGTGTTCCATAGTCTGTAGACTCGAGACAAGTTTTATCTGGAAGATAAGCATAATGTCTCTGCCCTGTCACATCCATATTTCCCCAACATCAATATGGCCATGAAACTGTATGACATTTCAACACATCATGTTTTTCAGTGTTGCTTTTCCAACCTTTTTTTGCCAATGCCAGTGCAGCACTGCCTCGTGGTATCTTATTCTGGTGAAGGCGACCTGCCGGGAGATTTAAAACATGCACTGAATTCTTTAAGAGCTAAGCAGAGGTCTCTAATGAGGGGAAGTGTTTAATACAGTCCTTACCATGGTATAGAGAGGGATGAAGGTGGATGGCATTAGTGCATGAAGAAATTTATCCAGGAGCCTTTGAAACAGGAACCACCTGGAGTTGACATGCGCTCGCATCTGTAATGACAGGAATCTTAAAGAGAATGCCCAGAGTGAAGCACCTCTATTTCCTTACAACAATATACTACTGTTCTTCACTCACAGTTGTCACAATAATGGAGGCTAACAAAAGAGTCAAATAATCTCATTTTCGTAATAGTTACTTCCAAGCTCTCTTAAGAAATTTCAAGAATTTCAAGACATTGCTTTGGAAATGTACAAAATCGAGTCTGGTTTTACTCAGAAGACAATTACAATATAAAACTCGTTGTTTCAACAAAAGACTTATCAAACCAGAATTTCTAGTGACCTTTGATGAATTTCTGTTGCCCGCTACTTAATGGGCAACCTTGTTCATGGCGATAAGGATTACTTAGAGCCGCGTCTATCCTTGTTTATATTGCTTCTTAGAACAAAAGTGTTGTAGCCATCTGGGTTTTACCTGTGTGTGTGTGTGTGTGTGTGTGTGTGTGTGTGTGTGTGTGTGTGTGTGTGTGTGCATACATGCACGCACACATGCATAGGTGTGCACACTTCTATATGAACGTGCATGCAGAGACTAGAATGATGTCCTGTTCTATCACTTTCCACCTTATTCCAGGAGGCAAAGTCTCTCAAAGAACTTGGAGTTATGCTGACATTAGACAAGACTCTCATACTCTGCAGCTATAAGGCCATGGCCACACCCAGTTCTTTTTCCATGCATCCTGGGGAAAGGAACTCAGGCCTTCATGCTCGAGCAGCAAGTGCCCTCATTTGGAATTATCTCTTAGCCTGTGACCTATTTTTAGAGTCGGGCAGTAAATATCAACAATGTCTTTCAGTGTCTTCTAGAATGCTATCAAATGTGACGCAATATGTGTAAGTAGACGCCCACGTTATTTCTCTCTGTCTTCAAGAGAAGTGGGACTGGTCAATGTTTTCCTGTTTATTGTGTAACTATTTTCAATCCAGTATTTTTAAAGCAATAATATCAATCATTTGTAATGAAATCTTCATGTGACTGGCTTAAAATGGAATGAATGTGTAAGCCTTAAAAGTGCTCAGCTTTCTGGTGAAGAATTTCTTCGGTATGAAGCATTGTTTTTTTTTTTTTTCCTATGGTACTCTAAAGACTCAGGTTATCCTGTTAAAAAGTCATTGAAGGGGTTGGGGATTTAGCTCAGTGGTAGAGCGCTTGCCTAGGAAGCGCAAGGCCCTGGGTTCGGTCCCCAGCTCCAAAAAAAAGAACCAAAAAAAAAAAAAAAAGTCATTCAATATTTTCAAGATTCCACAATTATGTTAGTGTATCTCAAATTTGTATTTCAGGAGAATAGACTATGGCCAACTCCTAAATGCCTGAAGTTTGGATCTGTGAAATTTTAGATATTTGGTCATCCTCATCTCTCTTCACATTCCTGAAATGTCGGCATAAATTAGGAGGAGGAGTTTTTGCCATTGGCTACATAGTAACACTCTACCTATGTTTAAAGAATGCTTTGTGTTTGTGTGTATATGTGTGTGTGTGTGTGTGTACCCATGCTCACATGAGTTTGTGTATGTACATGTGTGTTCTTGTCCACACACATTCTTATTTAGGAGATAGGGCCAGAGCACAGGAAAACAAAAAAAGACATCTAGTCTACAGGTGAACCATCTCACTGATGGAGCCAAAGTTCGCTCACCTCTATGTAATTGTACATAGACAGGTCTGAAATTGCATGGTCATCAGGAATCCTAAATCTTGAGAATTCAGGAAGGCACACACCTAGAAACCAAAATTAAATAAAACGTACATATATTTAAAACAATTTACCAAGACAATGCTGTAGAGATGGCTCAGTGGTTAAGGGCATTGGCTGCTCTTTCAGGTCCTGAGCTCAGTTTGCAGCACCCACTTTGGGTGGATCACGTCCTCCTGTGACTCCAGCTCAGATCTAATGTCATCCTCTGGCCTCCAAGGGCATCCGTGCACATGTGGTGTAAAGTCACACACATACACGTTAAAAAAGGGGGATGGGAGAGGGGCGAGATGGGATAGCATTTGAAATGTAAATACATAAAATATCCAATTAAAAACAAAAAGAATATTTTCAAAAAGCAAAATAAAATCTTTAAAAAAGGGGTTGGGGATTGAGCTCAGTGGCTAGGCAAGCGCAAGGCCCTGGGTTCGGTCCCCAGCTCCGAAAAAAAAAAAGAAAAAGAAAAAACAATCTTAAAAAAAATTACTAGTCTACAGCTAGGTCAAACTAAACAGGGTTCCTACAAGCAACATTCTAATCTTGTAAAACTGTTGATTACCACAACAGTCTAGAAGTGTTGAGCAATGCCCATAGCATATTTCCTGTTGAGATGAATCTTACAATAAAGCTAACATTAGACTATTGGTTATTAAAGTTGTCATTTCCCTTACTTTACAAATGGAAAATAATTCAGTGATGGCTAATCTATATTGTGAACTTAATTGGATTTGGGATTGCCATGGGAACACATCTCTGGGTATGTATCTATAGGGATGATTTTCAGAGAGGCAGAACTGAAGAGAAAAGATGCGCCTTACTGTGGGCTGCACTACTCCACGTGCTGGCATAACAAAATGAATGGAAAGGAGAGAGTGGAGCACAGCAAGTCTCTCTGCTTCCTGCCTAGGATGCACTGTGCCTCACACCTCACCCCTGTCACCATGCCACCCCAGTCCCATGAACCATGGCTACTGCAAACTGAACCTTTTCCTCTTCAAGTTGCTTCTCTAGTTACAGAAACAAGTAACTGCATGCTCGCTCATTCAGTGACTTTGAATGATGTTCACCCCTTATTTACTACTCTTTCTTATGCTTCTTTTGGGGCCTAAGGGTTTCTAAGAGTGTGCTGTGAAGGCTGTAGGCGAAGCTAGGCCACTGAGGTGGGAAGGGAGAGAAAGATGCACAGCTCCACCATCATTTGCTGCTCTGAACTTTTGTCGGTGAATGGATCACCGCAGAGAACTTGTCTTAGGTCGTATCATAGTGTCCCTCGAAGACCCATGTATGACATGCTTGGTCTCCAGGTAAGGGTTACCTTGTAAGGGTGAGACCTGCCAAGAGGACCTTGGGTCACTGGCGGCATGCCCTTGGAGGGGACTGTGGATCACAGACCTCTCCCTGTCTCTTTCCTTCACTTCCAGACCAGGAGGAGAGTGACTTTCTCCTCTGTTGCTGGTGCTTCACCATCATGCTGCCTCTCCACAGGCTTAGTGCAAGGAGGCCAAGAGATCAAGTAGAACTTCTGAAATCTCTCACCACAGTAAACCTTTTCTCTAAGTTGATTATCCCAGGTATTGTTACAGTAACAGAAAGATGACCTGCACAGACCTCCCTTAATCCAGGCTTCCCTCTCTGAATGCTCACAGCTTGGGATGGGCAATGCCCATGGCAGAGATGTTATTCCAGTGCCAGGATCATAAATAGACCCACCATTAATCCACCTGGGCTAGTTCACGTCCCACTGAGAAAGTGTACTTACTAAGATCATTATTGAATTTGTCCATTAACTCATCAAATACCAAGCAGTCTTCAAAGCCCTTAAACAAGAAAAATGGGTTAAAACAAGGCAGGCATAATGAAAGGTCTCATAGCAATGACGAACAGAACTAGTATTGGCACTTATAATGCACAGGCTGGGGATCCTTAATACATAACAGATAGGTTCTTATCTGATGTCTAATCATCATACAAAGACCAGCAGATGGACCCTGGTTCTGCCTTTGCCCCATCGATACCTGTAATTACTATAATGATTTGGAAATTAATGGAAAAAATCAATACATCTGTGCTTTGGATGGAGCCCAATGCTTCTTTAAGACTATTGTCTCTTTGGTGAGTTAGTTTTAAACTATTCAGGTCTTTAAGATTCATGCTTAGGATGATTTCATGAGTTGAGCATACAGCAGAGGTCTGCACCTGCCATGCAGGAAGCCTTAGGTTCTATCGCTATTTCTGCTAAAATAATTAATAATAGTATCAAGTTAACTGACTTCCTGTAACTCAAACCTAAAGCAAACATTGAACATGAAGAACTTTAGAAACGAGTAAGATGATACTCGGTGCAACAAAGGATAAAAACCCTGAGTACTGTGCTTCCATTATCTACAAATTCAGATTGCAGTTTTAAACACAAGAAAAAAGTATTTTCACATCAAGTATAGTGATTGCCTGTGACAGAAGTCATGTCTGCAGACTCTTCGTGGTATGGCCACTCTGACATAAGTGATCACAAATAAAGCCAAGCCAACAGTTCTAAATTTTAACCTAATGTGTTTTCTCTCCACAAGCATTGGAATGGACACTTAATAAAACTGCAGTGTTACACTTGGGTGCGTGGGGTGTTATGCAAAACACTTTGTGTAGTGACTCCTGGAGGCGAGGTTTGAACTACTGCCAGAACCTGAGCATTTGTCCACAGTATGACAACAGATGTTGACTTATGTCCTTATAAATCAAAGTGCTTTGCAATGGCTTTGCGAGGAAGTCACAAGCTATTTTCATTTGGAGGATAGTTCTATTATCAAAGCAAAATATGACTGGTGATTGCTAAACTATTGTCACTTGTACATGCATATAGATGCAAGAAGTTAATGAGATCCCTCAATGTTAACATTCAATAAAGGAGCACTACATTTTAAAAGTCTCTTTCTAGCCAGGATAGCAAAATTGTCACGAAGGTGGTAGTATTCAATCATAAGAGGTGTTTTCCTCTGCTGAGCTCTTGTATCAAATAGTATGGATCTTCAGTGGGTTGAAACCAGTCTGACTGAGCAACCGGGGTGATGAGCGAATAGGCTGTGTTCTAGGGACTGTGAGGATGGTTTAAAGCTTTTATTTAGGGTTTACTACTGGAGACAGACCTCGGAATGTTCTAGGAACTTTCCTAAGGGAAAGGAACTCACCGCATTCATTCCTTGCCCAAAAAATGGGACGATGGCATGAGCTGCATCCCCCATCAGCACACAGTGTGACTTCAGGTGGAAGGGAGAACACTTGACTGATATCATGGGCTGGGCAGGCAACAGAAAGAAATCTCTCATGAGGGCTTGCCTTTGGAAGAAAGCAAGGGGGAATGCAAAAGGTTACTTGCTTGCCAAGCACCGCTAAGTTTTTCCAGATTCATTGGCTTTATTGCCATGATATTTTGCTGAAAAAAAATATTAGAGAATGCCAACAGAAAAACAGCAAATGAAGGAAGAAAATTCAGTTCAATGGAAGAGTGTTTGTTTAACATATGCAAGGCCCTGGTTCGATGCCCAGAAACAGCGGAAACAAAAAAGAGGGAAGTTGAAGTTTCTTCTAGGCTTAAATTCCACTATTCTAGGGCTAAGGGGATGGCTAATTTCATAAAAGGTTGGCCATCCAAGTATGAGGACCTGAGTCCACAGTCTTAATTTCAATGGAAAAAGCCAGGTATGGTGACACCTGTATAAAACACAGGATGTGGCTGTAATGTGTGTATCTATAACCCCAGCACTGGGTGCAAGTTGAGACAGGAGAATTCCTGGGGCTGACTGACAAGCTTTCTACTGCCAGAATTTGGGCATTTATTCACTGTGCTGCAATCAACTTTTAAAGATACATTTCTACGAACCAAAATCTTTGTCAATGCTTTGTAGAAGAGATTCACAAGCAACCTTTACTTGAAATATATTCAATCGCCAATACGATATTTGACTAGAGACTGTTTAGACTGCCTATTCATCAAGCCAGAGGTATCCATCTTGCTGGCAAGCTAGCCTAGCCCATAGACAAGCTCCTGGTTCAGTCAGAGACCCTGTCTTCAAAAATATGGTGAAGAGCAACTGAGGAAGACACCCAACATTAGACTTCGAACCCCAGAAAGATGCACATATGTGTGGACACATGTATATTTGGACCACCTCCACATGGACATGTATACGTTCAAGTCCACTATTCTAATCACCGTTATCTGTGATCATGTTAATCACATACAAAAGGATAAGTCTGGCAGCATCTGAATTATTTCAAATGTGGCATGTCTATATCATGTCATAAGAGAATTATTTATGTACATGAACTGTAGTGTTTTCAAATGTATTATTATGTGTTAGACTATGTATGTACAAGGTATTGTAGACTCCTGTGAACAAATGATATGCTGCATTTTGCTAGGCCACAGCAAATGGATACTAAGTTAACGTGACTCCTTATGTACTAGGAAATGGATAACAGTGATCAAAATCACGTCTGGGGGGATTTCAATGAGTTGGCCAATGTCTACCATATTTCAATGGGCTGGTCAACCCAACTTCTTTATTGTTGAACATGATGACTATAAACACACAAAACAACCCTCTAATATGTGTGAAGCAGCCACAGAGGTTTTATAGAAGCCATAACTACAAAACTACTACATGTCCTCAATAGTTTTAAGCCTCGGGCCATCGAGCTGACTCAGCAGGGAAGGTGCTTGCTGCCAAGCCTGATGTCCTGAGTTCAGTCTCCAGCAACCCCATGATGGAAAGCAAGAACTGACTCTTGTAAGTTGTCTTCTGCCTGGGCGTGCATGTCCAGTGTCCCCTTCCCAACAAATAAACAAATATTTAATGTAACTTAAAAAGCATGTAAAAGAACATAAAGTCTGTCTAGAGATGCAAGGAAGGACCGTGGAACAATTTTAGACCACATAAGAGCTAAATGTGGTGTGCAGACAGATTCTCTTCAAGGGTCAAAGTTGTGGGTCTGTATAGACCAGGAACTGGTAACACCTGGCAGTTTTTAAGCCCTGCTGTGGGCTGGGGTCACACTTTCCCTTTGACAGAGTTAGCTGTGGATTTTATAACTCCTCTATCAGAAAGGCACCTTGATAATCATCTCAAAGGTCCAAGATGGGAAGTAGGAGGCAGAAGGGAGATTGAAATATCACTGTAAACCAGGCCTGGCGGCCCATGTGTGTTCTCAGAATCAACGTTGGAGGAAGAAGGATTCTTAGTTCCACATCAGCTCGGGCTACTCAGAAACAAAACCAACTCCTGTTCCTCTTTAGCCTGATTGTTCATGTGCCCCAGATTCACATGTAAAACCCCAATCCTCAGTGTGACGGTAGTTGCAGTCAGGAACTTGGGAGCTAATTCACTCACTCACTCACTCGTGAGCCTGGAACCCAGATCAAATGGGACTTGTGCCTTACAAAAGCCCCTCAGTCATGGGAGTTCTCACAGGCAGAAGGTGCGCTTTGGTGAGTCAGGAAACAACTCTCCTCACGGCACCTTAGTGTTGAGTAGCTCGGCTTCCAGAAACTGGGAGAGATGGCTTCTGTCACTTCTACGTCACCCAGTGTGTGGCAGCCTAGATAGATACCACTCTCCCTGTAGTATTTTTCTGTCTCCCTGGAGAAAATACTGGAAGAAAAAGTAAGCTAAGCGTTCGTTCTGTTGGGGGTGGGGGGAGAGGGGCTGTAGGGGAGTTGCCAGAAGCAAAGTCCTTAAATGGGAACACACAACACGGTACATGTGGAGGGTGATGCTGACAAGGGCCAGATGAGCAACAGACCATAAGTCAGCCAGCTAGCTAACTTACTCCACCATGGATGGGGCAGAACTTAATCGGTGTGGACCCTCTGCTGAACAATGTATAGGAGGATCTTACTTAGGCCCAAGTAGGTAGGATCCTGTTCGCAGCATTTCACCACCAGGAGCCCTGGGCATCAGAGAACATAGGAAGGGGACAAGCCTGAGAGAGACCTGCATCTCCTGTGCCACGCATCTCTCAAAGAGAAGGCATCACATCCAGTCTTGTGGCCCAGGGAACCCGAGAAAAGCCTAGGGGTGTTTGTGCTTGTGTTTTGGGATAACTGAGCACAACTTTTACAGAACCTCCACTTACAACACAGAGCCCACTTAGATTTTGCTCTGATGCTGTCTTCCAGTCAGTGTGTTTTAGAATTTTTTTTTTTTTGAGAAAAATTGAAACAAGCTGAAACAGTTTTGTTGGAACTTGAGCAGCTAGAACCAAAGAGATGAAAGGTGCAGTTTCACATGGAGACTTACTCTCCCATCAGAGAGATGGCATCTGGAAAGTTCTTCTGGAAGAAGTCCAGCACATCACTACGCGTTGGAAGCTTTTCAAACTCCTCAAAGGACATGAACAAGGTGCATGTGAAAGATTTGTCCTGAGAAGGAGACGAACAGGGTGAGAGAGAAAAGATACCCGTGACGTTGGCACTAAGGGTGGACCCCTAAACCACGAGCCCTCGCTGGAACTAAGATGTCCTGAAGGAGAATTTCTAAGACAGTTTTGTCACCTGTCCCAGGAGGAAAGCTCAGCGGTGTCTCGGAGGTGCTCCTTGCCTCCCAGGTCACCCGGAAAATTGCTACCCTGAAAACCTTCCATGTTCACCAAGTAAATACTGCAGTCCTTAGATGGCTTAGATGGGTCAATGTGATTTTTTTTCCTCCTTGTTTTCTTCCTCTTAAGACAGTATTGATCCTGTGATAGACAGTCACAGGAAGAAAGACTACCAGAGAACACATAGCAAGCTAGCTAGGTAAGGAAAGACCCTAGAGACTAATGAAAGAATACACACATGCACATGCATACACACACACACACACACAAATGCACATGCACACTCGCGAACACACACACACACACACACACACACACACACACACACACACACACACACAGAATGTAAACCCTAATGTCCCACAGACCTCAAAAACTGGAATTTCTTTTCTATTATATAATCTAAATCTCTTTGTCATTACTGTGCCCACTTGCTCCTAGACTGCCTCTTCTGCAGACGACAGTACCCTAGTACAGACTCGTCATTATTCACGTAAGTACAGTCTCCTTTCCAAAGTAAATATTGAACTTGCTTCTCTTTCTTCCTCAGAAGCCCAAAACTTCAAAGACATAGTCATCAAATATATAAATGATGAGATCAACTAACCACATAAATGTCTAACACAAAAGTATATGACAAAAATGTTAATTATAGATGTAGATATAGATATATGTAGCCGATAGGAATTTGTGCATTACCATGTTCGGTAGGGCGATCATCATAAAGGCGTTTCTAGGCCAGATGTGAAGACAGTTAGGTTCCATGGCATACTGCAGGGCAAAGAGCACAGGTTCCATTAAAGTAGCTCATCTCTCCCGCCGCTTTGCTCCTGCTTCTACAACATTCTAGATCATCCCCACACCTACAGTCCATTGCATGCGCATTGCTGCATGAAGTAGATGCTGCCTTAGAAAATACTTTGGGTTCCATCCTTAGGCAAGCATTTATTCCAAGGTTGGAGAACATACTACAGCCAGATATTCTTTCTCTTTCACCCCGTCTTTCTACACACATAAATATGCATGGCAATATACATACACATGCCTGTGCACATAAAAATAAATGCATATGAAGCATACATGTGGCTAGATTATGAGCATGCAGGATTCTGGGCAATCGTTTTACCCTTAGTGCTTGTGTAGATTGACTATTATACCTCCCCGTTCTTCGGTGGAATTGTCAGCTCCATATAGCCATGAGGGATATATTGCTGACTGTAATCAAAACGGGGCTTCTTCATGAGGTGAGCTCTGACAGTTGAGTAGGCCCCATCACATCCTACAATGAGGTCACACGTGATGTCTCTGGGAACTTTGTCGGGTCTGAAAAACAGAGCGAACCGCCAAAAAATAATCTTGCAGAAATGGTAACGTATTTCTACGTGGGTGGAGAAAGCAAACCCTCGAGGAAACTCAAAGAACTCACTTTTACGCATCTAACATACAGCCAAGCCTTTATCTAACCCGAATCAACAGATGAAAGATGAAGATGGAAAGGCTTGTCCCACGCTCATTTTGAAAACGAGAATAATGTGGACCTACCCTGATACCAAAGAGGAATGTGATCTCCAGAAGGGTGAGAGACGGAGGAAGGAAGTCTAGAGAAAACGGAAAAGCAGTCCCAAAGCGTAGCAGCAAGCATTTCCAAATTTGCAGACACGCAAGTTCCTTGTGTAAAACAGCATAGCATTTGCCTATGTCCTATGCACGCCCTCCTGGATGCTTCAACTTCCTTCTAGAAATGCTGTGTGAGAGGCTGTATCTTTAGGGAGCAAGGGCAAGAGCAAAAGTCTGTGCCCGGTCAACACAGAGAACTTTGATCTTTGTGTTTCCTTGGAGATGCAAATCTCTGTTTTGGATACGTTTGATCAGAGGCTGGTTGGACCAATGGTTATACCGTCCTTATATGTGGAAGGCTAGCCGCAATGCTTACAGGGCGAAGGGGGAGGAGAGAAAGAACACTGTGGAGAGAAAGACAAACGTTTAAATTCCTGATTCTGGCAGAAGGAAGAAAATTATTTCTTCCATTCCAAGGACAATGGATGACTGTTCAGTTGGAAGTGAAAGGGGGGACACGCGGGAGACAATGGCAGTAGCCCAAATATGCAGTGACAAGAGCTGGATACCAGGAAGAAGAAAGAGACCGTAGAACCAGCAGAAAAAAAGACATGCTGGTGACAACCTACAGATTCAGAGGGCGGAAACAGGAGACAATGCACCATAAGCGACCGTGACTATGGCGTAAGAGTACCAGGGAAGACGATAGAGACGAGCACGGTATCTAGGAATCTGAGATGATGCCACTATCCTGTCAGTGGAACATCACTGATCAGGAGCTTGCTAAGACTGAGGATGAGAAAAGGGCCTGGATGTGCACGATAATGCAAGAGCTGTGAATTTACAAATGATTGCGTAACCCTGACTGGATGCATGGCATTCTGAGAGTGCGGCATTAGAAGACACAGAACTGACCCAGGATGAGCAGGGAAATCACACTATGGAAAAGGACAGGAGAGACAAGGCAGGATAGGGCCAGCCACCCATTTCCAAAGAGGAGAAAGTCTGTACAGAGAGTAGTTGCTGGAGCACTGAAATGATGGGGAATTACCAGGTCTGGGTGGGTGTTCGGAAACTAACCAGGGATTATTTCCAAACAAAAACTCTGAGGTTGTGAAAACTATTTGAATTTCCACTTCAGTAATCATTTAACACTTCAAAAAGAGCCAGAGGACAAAGTGTATAGGTAGAGTTCGCCACTCCTACCCCTGCCCTCTGAACCCAAAATCCTGTAAAACAATTACCCAAGCACCGTGAGTATCCCTTCCTCCGGACAGCATTTTGACAGCTTGTGGCCAAAGTGTACCTTTGCGTTGGGGTAGGACTCCACGGCTGAGGGAGGAAACAGAAGATAAACAGAATCCAGTTTCAACTGGAGCTTCACACAGTCACATGGATGGTCATTTTCCGTGAGCAGTGAACAGTAAACAGGGATACTGCTTGGTCATTATACTGATTGTTTTTATTTGCATCAGGGTATTGCTAATCTTGAACTCAATGTGTACCCCAGGCTAGTCTTGAGTTTACAATCCCTTGGCTTCTACCGCCCGAATGCTGGACTTCTGAGTGTGCATCTTCCATACCAGAGAAGACACTTCTACTTCATTTCACCTGATTTTGTTAAAATGGAAATTTGACAACTGTTTTGTGGGGAGTCTAGTATAATTTTTAATAATATAAACAGATGGAAAACAGCTGTTGTCACTTTTTAAAAGTCCAACAAATTCCTGCACCCTCATGCCCACGAAAAGAAACTATTAATCACATACATTATTATTAAAGCTGCCTTTAAGGCTTGATTTGTGAGTAGAAACATTCAACCATTATGAATGTTTGCTATGTTACACATGCACGTCTCTTTCTCCTCTCGGACTCCAATTCATGGCTTTGAATCATAGTACAACATATGAGCACCTAGGAAATGTAGAATCAGCTGACCTTGGTGTCATGGTGTATGTCTGTGATCACGTCACTCAGGAGGCTAAGGCAGGAGGGTCATGAGTTTGAGGCCAGCCAGAGCTACCTAGCAAGACTGTGTCTCAGAAACAAAAAGGAATCAAAAAGAAATAAATTCTTTTTATCTCATTGGTGCAGAAATCAGAGTTTATCTGAGACAACTAGGGTGTCTTTTCTTTTCAATTAACTTTTTTATACCAGCTTACATAAAGCCATGCCCATCCGATTAGAGTATTACACATGTGGCTGACATATGTGGTCCTAAACTGGACAGTGCAACCTTAGGAGGAACACTACATAAGAATCTTGAGAATTACTTTTAGAAATAGACCTTCACAAGTATCTTGATACAGGAGTTATCGAATGTCCCAACCACATTAGCCTTGTTTTCCTTATATTAATACTGAATCAATGAACAAACCGTGAAATAATTGTCCATAAAAAGTAGATGCATCTGAGAATGGCTTTTACCTGCAATGCTCTCATAAGGAAGGTGATTTAGTTTGAGAAATGTAAGTATTTATAATTAATAAAATATACTGAACGGTTGGATGACGTGTGTCACACCTTGCAATGAAGAACTTTATATGCCAAACAATGCTTAGGTCTCTCTCTCTCTCTCTCTCTCTCTCTCTCTCTCTCTCTCTCTCTCACACACACACACACACACACACACACACACACACACAGAGAGAGAGAGAGAGAGAGAGAGAGGAGAGAGAGGAACATACACACCCCTTTATTAATTTAGAGCCTGTGAAACATATCCCTAGAGAAAAACAGTATGGAAATGTCTATCATGTATACCAAGACTGCACCTTTCTTTATATTTCAGCTCTTTAGTGTTAGCATGTATTTCATATATAATATTAGGATTTTAAATCAGAAATTGAGTCACTAAATAGCAAAGACTTTGGAATCAACAGACTAAAGCTCACATCTAGATTGGACGACTTATATCGATCTAAGGTCTCTAAGCTCTCGTTTTCCTATTTGTAAAGCTGAGGAAACCTAATCCCTACCTCAGACAGTTGTTGAAAGGACTGTGGAAATCAGTGCCTGTGCTACAGTGCCCGGTGCTTCAGCGTCCGCCTGCTAACGATCATTTCCGTAGTCAATTCAGAGGCTGTTGAACAGACCTGTTACATTACTATTTCTAAAATCTGCTTGGTGTTTATCTTCTTTCTAAAGACCGATGTGTGTGATAAACTGGCCCCACTCCATCCACCACCTAGTTAAAAGACAGTGCCAAATATAACTGGAGGTAAAATTCATTCTGTGGGACCTTCTAAGAAGTCGAAGGCTTCTGGGATGCATTAAGAAGCTCAACAAAAGGGAAAACAAGCTTGGTACTGAGAACCGAGTCAACTCCCCAGGGCTAGAGAAGTTGTAGATCTTGGAGGAGAATCTACAACCACCACTCTCCTAAATTAGCATAATAAATCCTTACACCCATCGATAAGTGTAGTTCTTACCCCTCATTAAGGAAATTTCTCTTTGCAACAGACCGAGATCATTAAAAAAACCCGCAACTAATCAAAACGCAGAGTGGTGGAGCCATTCCGAAGTATACAAATACAAAGCACTTCTACATGTAAGGCCCAGGGAGCATCATGGAAGGGGGTGGGGAGGTTGTGAGAGCCGCAGGATCAGAGAGGGTGCTGTGAGTCTGGGTCTCCTACTGTCAGAAGCTACAGCCATGAAGTCTCACCACATGCCTGCCTAAGCATGAGCTGAACAAGAACAGCAGCAAAGTGGATGTGGGATGCCCGTGGGGCCTCAACCCTATACAGAGACCATAGGCAAATAAAGAATGCTGAGAGCAGAAGTCAGTTGTCTTTCCCAGGGAGGAGCACACCAACCGGTTATCCGACACCAAAGGGTCAGCTCTGAGAACATACACACAAATCCAGAGGTTAGGCATGGCCCCCAGCTGAAGGATGGGGCCATCCACCCATCTCAAAAATTCTAACCCAGAATTGCTCCTGTCTCAACAAAATACAGGGACAAAGAGTGGAGCAGAGACGGAAGGAAAGGCCATCCAGAGACTGCTCCACCTGGGGATCCAACCCATAGGCAGACACCAAACCCAGACACTATTGCTAATGCCAAGAAGCACTTGCTGACCTGAGACTGGTATAGCTGTCCCCTGAGAGGCTGTGCCAGAGCTGGACCAATACAGATGCGGAAGTACATGGCCAAACATTGGACTGAGCACAGGGACCTCAGTGGAGAAATTAGGGCAAGAACTGTAGGAGCTGAAGGGGTTTGCAACTCCATAAAAAGAACATTATCAACCAACCAGACCCCCCTCCAAGAGCTCCCAGGGGGAAAAAAACACCAACCAAAGGGACCCATGGCTCCAGCTGTATTTGTAGCAGAGGAAGGCCTTGGCTGGCATCAATAGGAGGGGAGGCCTTGGTCCTGTGAAGGCTCAATGTCCCAGTGTAGGGGAAGCTAGGGTGGTGAAGTGGGAGAGGGTAGGTGAGTCGGGGAGCCCTCTCATAGAAGCAGGGGGAGGGGAGGGGGATAACATTTGGAATGTAAATAAATAAAATAATCAATAAAAAAGAAAACATACACACAAATAGCATTTAGTAGATCAAAAGGGTTATATTTGGTAATATATATATATATGTATATATATATATATATACATTTTTGTACACACACACACAACCAGTAACAACTATTAGTGAAAAAAGAGACTATGTGTTTGAGAGAGAATAAGGAGCAGGTACGAGGAAAGGAAAGGGAGAAATGATGTAAATCATGTAATTATATGATCTCAAAAGTAAAAGAAGTTTTTAAAATTAAAAATAAAGGATAATAGGGATGTGTGAGGGGTATGTTCTGCTGATAGTGAATCTGTTCAGAATTATCTCTAACTGGTATAATTAAGAGTTAAATTTAATGAGACGTGAAAGGTTCAGGGGTGTGAGATGTTACCAAGGGCATGGGGCGCTGGTTCTCTAAATTACAGATATACTTAAACAGCGTGGTAACTTTCTGTTGATGAGCAGTCTTCTAGAATTACTCGGAGAATGAACTTGAGAGCTAGATCTTGAGATCGTGGCCCTTCCTCTTTCTCAGTACCCTCTACACAGCCTATTGGTTCTCCTCCAGACATGCATCTGCCCTTCCCTTCACCACACAGCTTTCTAACTTTGTCCCTGGCCGTGGTTTGGCATTCAGGGACTATGGCAAGCCCTCAAGGCTGTAACCTCCTTTCAGCCTACATATCTTCTCTCCCCAGCATGCTCATCTGATAGAGCTCCTGGCAAGTTGTCAGCTTATGTCTAATGACCCACTGGTCTTTGAGTTCTTGACTGAATAATGTGTGGTAGAATTGCAGTGTCTACGGACTGAATTATTTTCACTTAGATAATAGATGAGACGAAGAGAGACTTTGTGACAATCTCACTACTACTTTTCAAGGGTTCTGTAACATGTGTGGTCTTATTCTTTATAACCCATAAAATGGAACAGTCACTAAGCCCTAGTAAGTCATGTGACAAGCCGAGTATTCTAATGGGCTTTACCCAATCTTGTGAACAAAAGCATTAGGCTTACCAGTCAGCAGATCCTTGTTTAACTTTTCTCTGCTTATTGAAAGGATATACTGCAAGAAAAACAAAGTAGACATCATTTCTGGACAGTAGGCAAATGCAGCTCTCAGTTATTCAGCAAGAAAAAATATTCACTATTTAGCTGAAGGTGGTAAACTAATTTTAGAACCATTTAGCTAAGTAGTATGGTACTAGTGACAATGACAATGATAATAATAAACACCTTTAATCAAATATGCTTAATAGAATATCTCAAATTTTATCTTAGATGTTCTCAAATTTTGATACTATAAAAAAATCAAACCTTCTCATACAGTAAAAAGATTAGTTTCATTAACATAGTTTTAACAGCATTGTAAATTGCATCTTCCCATCAGAGCTCCCTAAATATGGTTGCTACATTGTTTCACTACTGATAACGTCAGAGCAAATGCACTTTTAAAAATACCTACCTCCAAGGCCTTAATTTCAGAGAAAACTGTGTGTGATGGTAACATGGGGTGGGAGTTGGGCATGGGGGGAGGTGAGGATAGCGTCTCGCTATGACATGTATTGGGTATTTCAGACTTTGTGGTAAAACGTAGCAAGTAGACTGTCCTATAATGCAATGCGCATGTGGTGTCGAGGGACCATGATGCTTTAAGCATTAGTTAAAATGTCTTATTTTTAGTTTGGTTTAAAAGCAGAACCAAAAATCAAGTAAAATAAAAACTGATGCATAATAATAAATCTTGGGTTGCTTGCAGTCCCCTTCACACTGGCAAAGTCATAAAATGCTAAGCTTAAATATTTATTTATTTATTTGTATATAGCAGAAATGCCTATTATGGACCATGAACATCATAATTCAGTCTTATAAGTTAGAGTGAATTTGTGATCGTGGCGGCCCACGCCTTTAATCCCAGCACTTGAGAGCCAGAGCTAAGCAGATCTCTATGTGTATGAGGTCAGCCTGGCCTACAGAGTGAGTTCCAGGACAGCCAGGGCTACACAGAGAAACGCTGTCTCCACAAACCAAACCAACCAAACACACGCAGATGGGGTCAGAGTGAATTCATTGCTTAGCCATTTAAAGGATACCGTTTTTCTTCCAAATTAGGGGAGACCGCATAATTCTTAACACAAAAAAATGCTAACCTGTGGCTCTTCCTCTCATTCTGAAGTAGAAACTTGACCTTAATAATCAAATCTAAACTCGGTATGAAGATGGCTGGGTCGCCACACAGTGACGGTGGCCGGGGACGTGCTTGCTGCTAATGACTAGCTAACTTACCGTGTGTGTTCAGACTGTGCAAGGCCAGGCAGGGGCTGTGGCTTGTCAGCATGAGCAAGGCCCTGAGCTCCACTCCCAGCACAGCAAGGAAATATTATAAAGGATGGTAAGAAATATTCCAATTATAAAGCTTCATTTAAGTCAGTGTGGCGAGAAGATCCTTCTCATGTGAGCTACAGGGCTTTTGTGCCATGGGAATCAATAGAACAGATCAATCCAATAAGGGCCGCCAGGGCTTCTCCACCCCCAACTACTTCAACTATTGGACTGCATGGCCCTAGAAGCAAGAGCCAGTCTGGTTCCTGCCAGAGTACACACCCATTCTAAAAGGCTCATCCCTAGAGGCCGCTATGAAAACACAAGGATCAGAGCCAAGTTAGACGGTGTATTGGAGATCGGTAATGCAATAGTTTTAGCGCAGATTTCGTCAAACACAACAGGGAGAAGTAGGTGCTTTTGCTGCCCACGGTGCTTTCAGAGGAGGATGCTTCCCACTAAAGGAGCACGGGAAACACAGAAGCGTAGGAATGTGACCACAGCTTGGCCCACCCACCTCTGTGTATGACTCAGTATCGTGACAGTTACCAGGGCAGTGCAGGCCAGGAGGGAGAGGGAGATGTTCAAAAGCCAGGGAGCATCTGGACAAGGTATGGAGGAAAGAGCCAAGAGACGAACACCTAGAGGATGAAGGACCGGGAAGGCTTTGGGAAGCCAGGTTTACACATCGTGGAAACTGTGTATCTTGTGCGAAGTGCTTCATCCATGGTCCAGAGCTCGTCAGTAGATCCATTCTCTCTCTCCCTCTCTCCTTCCTTCTCACCCTTTCTTTGTGTGTTTGTGTGTAATGTTTGAGTGTGATGGGTGTGGAGGTGGTGAGTGTCCTGCTCTGTTGCGCTCTGCCATGTTCCTCAGGTTCTTACGGAACCTGAAGCTAGGTTGGCAGTCAGCTAGCCCAGGTGATTCTCATGTCTCTGTACCTCACAGCACTGGGATTAGATGGATTAGAGAGATAGGTATGCCCTTGCCTGGCTATGTGGGTGCTGGGTCATTGAGGGCTCTCTCTCTCTCTCTCTCTCTCTCTCTCTCTCTCTCTCTCTCTCTCTCTGTGTGTGTGTGTGTGTGTGTGTGTGTGTGTGTGTGTGTGTGTGTGTGTGTGTGAATACAGGTGCCCCTGGAGGTCAGAAGAGGATGTTGGGTTCCCCCAAGCTGGAATTACAGGTGGTTGTGAGTTTCTCAATGTGACTGCTGGTACCTGAACTCAGACCCTCTGGAACGGTAGTAAGCGCTCTTAACTGCTGAGCTGTCTCTCCAGAGAGGATGATAGGGAACTGAACTCAGGGCCTCATGCTTGAACAGCAAGCACTATTATTCTCTGGGTCCTCTTCCTAGCCCCAACGCATGTTCTTTTGAGGAAGTTGTATGCATAGAGACCCATGAAGTGATGGATTTCACATCTGCATCTTGGTGGCAAGCTAGCCAGTAGTGGGTGAGAGGGACCCAGGTGCCAAGAGGCTGCAGAGGGCAAAAACAAAAAAAGGCTGTCTCCCCAAAGATGTGTAGAAATCTTGGGGTCCCAAGGATGGCTGGATTTCCTCGGGCAGAACAATCGAGTGGTTCAAAGCAACTTGATGTAGTTCTTAAGGGACAAGGTGGCCTTTGTGTGTAACTAAAACACAATGGATGTCAACTCATGCAGACACTGAAGGATGAGCTTAGCTGTAAATTTAGCAGTCACTCAGTTTGCAAGAATTGAGAAATAGTGGCGGAGGTGGGGAAGGGACCACTTCCTCCCCACTGTAGCGAAAGCTCTAAAATCGGAACTCTCCCCCACACATCTGCTCCCTCTTGGGGAATCAAGAAAGCACTGTGGCTTCTGGTCCCCATCACTCTCTTTGTCTAGTTTCTCTGGTATTTGAACTACTATAAAACGTCTTTGTTTACTGATAGATGATTCGCTTTGGGGTGAGCTCCACTGGATGGCTCGGCCTCCTCAAGATGCTCCGTGGTAATACAAGAGAACAGTGAGGTGAGACTGTGAACTGGATAGCAGTGGGGCTGGCTCTAGGCAGTGCTGCCTGGCTTCCTGGCTGCACCGCTGAGAGCAAAGCTGCCTTATCTTGGCCTTGGTCTATCTCACACAAGTCCGTGGGCTAATTTCCTCTTCTATGAAGCATGGCAGCTGGATCCAATTCAATAAATCTAAAGATTCTGCTGTGCTAGAGTGAATTACATCTTTTCTCCCCCAAAACTCTGAAATACGCTTTGCATTTCAGATTTAAGTCTCAGAAATGAAGTCTCGGGGTTGGGGATTTAGCTCAGTGGTAGAGCGCTTGCCTAGCAAGCGCAAGGCCCTGAGGTTCGGTCCCCAGCTCAAAAAAAAAAAAAAAAAAAAAAAAAAAAAAAAAAAAAAAAACACAAATGAAGTCTCACCCGGTTTTCCTCCCCCTGGTCAGGTTAATTCTGTTTTGCTACTGACTTAAGATCTCTACAAAGTGTTTCAGACTTTCTCTGTAGCCTTCTTGTAAACTACAACTTCCCCCTTTTCTCCAAACCACTTTTCCATTTCCTGTTCATACCACACAACGAAGCTTCCCTTGTCTTATTCTACTGACGTCTCTTCCCACGAACCCGATGGCTGTCCCTTGTCCTTCAGAAGAATGTGAGCCTTACTTGAGCTCTGTGTTTCATAAGACTCCACAAAAATAAAGCAAACTGGGGATTCCTCTCTCGGCAATGGAGGTTTCAAGCCTTCATTTTCCTTCAGAGAAATAAACTCAAAGGGTATAATTAGATGTAAATATATTTTCTCCCAGTTATGAATGCCAGCATGAAAAACACAGAGCAGGACAATAGATTTGCTTTCAAAAAAATCATCCTCTGGCCTCTGTTTTTTCAGGAGTTATAAAGCACGGAAAGCATTTCTCGTTCATTCAATACAGTCTATTATAAGCAAATCCAGGGCAAGGGGGTCCTTTAGGGAAGACAACTGCAGCACAGAACGCTCCAGTGTTGTTCTTGTACATGATACTCAATAAAAAAATCACATGGTAATTTTCTCTAATTGAAAAGGAAGTTGGAGACAGAGGGCATCCCAAACAGCTGGGCAGCAACAGTCATGCACAGAACAAGAAGTAGCCTGGTGAGATTAACAGCAGTAGTCCGGTTTCTGTTATTGGTGTTTGTTGTTGGCTGGGCCCTGGCTTGAGCATCTCCTATGAACTAAGTAGGTAACTAGTGTCTAGACCAAGGCTTGAGGTATCCGAGTTAGTGCAAGGGAAGAAAGGAGGGGCTGACAAGCAAGAGGCACATTGCAGGCATCAGGCTCAGGGAGAACTGTTGCCCGAGCCCACTGTGTCCAATGTAAACCTACCTGGGACTTGTTCCCATAGGGAATTGCAGACTTCTTTCCCGAGAGAGAGTGGATCATTCTGGCTTTCATGGGCACACCGTTGGACACGATCTGAGAAGAACCAGAGATAGCCATTTCCATCAGTGTCACACACCACCCTGAGAATTACATACACATAAACGTAAATGTGATTTATCAGTTAAAACCTTTAAGGGGACTCAGGAAGTTCAATGTGGTTGAAAAGTTGTTTTGTGAAAACCTCATTCCTCAGTGTGTCAGAGTTTCTCTAACTTGGAAGAAAAGGAATGTTTAGCTGGTTATAACCAGATATCACAGACTACAGGGTGTGGCTAGGTGTTAAAGGGGACCGAGTTGGGGGCAAAAAATTTTCTTATGACTATGGGAGGGTCACTGTCAGGAGAGAAATTGTGATCCTCCATGCTTTCTGTTGTATCTCCTTGGATGTGTTTCCCTGGTCACAGGTAATATTTCATGAGATAGCAAGCAACCCTGCCTTCAAGCTTCTTTTCTGACTTCCCTAGTGATGGGCTGGAACCTGTAAGATGAGACGAACCGTTTCTCTCCTGATTTCCTTCTGATCAGAGTGTTTCATCATTGCAGCTGAAAGGAAACTAGAGCACTCTTAGCCAACCAATCAGAGATCCGCTTCCTATAAGTGGCCAGCATGAAGCATGACCTCAACTGGGGTTGTAGTGTCATGTCTATATCCCACCCTGTCCACGTCTCAAGCCTTTACACCCTCCATGTGCTAAATAAAGGCTCACTAGCTTCTCGGATTTGCACCTTTCCAAGCTTTCGCAGGATGAATTTTCATGTGTAAGTTGTTGGCATCAAATGATGTTTCAAATCAGGATAAAATGGATGCTGTGGGATTGTTGAAAAATCATCAAATGTCATCATCTTCACAAAAGAACGTATGAGGGCCAGGGCAGTGGCTTGGTGAGTAGACACGATTGCTGTGTAAGCCTGAGGACCACCCCCGTGGCAAACCTAAGACCCAGGGAAAGATCCTGACCCAAGGAGATAAGAAAAAGCATGGTAGAGTGGATGTCTAACACTTTTAGCATTTGTAGGTACTGACATGGGCGTGGTCGCCCAGCAAAAACATGAACACACAGGGATACATATCACACACATACTCACACACATACAAACATGCACACACATACGAACATGCACACAACAAACATACATATGCACACAAGCACACACACATATGCAAATACATATACACATATACACATACAAACACATATGCACTCACACACTCATGCAAACATGCACATATGCACACACAAATGTACATAGGCACACATACACACACACACACACACACACACACACACACACTTTTTTTAAAGAAAATTGCATCAACAATGTACCTGATCTTCCAGACCAATGGCCTTCAAGGCCTGCCGTCCTCTATAAGAAAGGGCCAAGTTAATGCTTCTTCCACGTGTAAATTTAGCCACTCGAATATCTAAAAACAAGGGAACAGAGTCCATGTCGCACAGACTTTTTATGTCTTGATGCTCCTTGATGCTATGTCTCCTTGATGCTAAGGAGTGGACAAATCCTGGCATTTGAGCAACCACTCAATTCAGAATCAAACTGAAAGCTTCATTAACTCACGGATAGAAAATACCAAGTGCATATTGGTATTCGATTATATTACTACTGAAGTTTTAAAAAACATTCTGATAGCTCTTATATCTTCAATTGCTTTTATCAAAACATCTGTCTTTTACTCAGAAAATCTAAAGAAGTAGATCAAGGAATCAGAAACTTCTCTCTCATTTTCTATTACCAACTTACCTTCCCTAGCTTCGTACACATCAACTTGGAAATTCCTCTTTGCAAGAAAGCACGCATTCAATGCTCCAACCTAGAAATCAAAAATCATCTTTTTCATATCTTCATTTGGTTCTGTACATACACAGATGGAAAACACAATATTTTGTATGGATAGCTATGTTAGTTCATCTGTTCTATTGACTTTGTTGTAGTCACTGCCCAAGAAGAAGAGAGGCAAGGCCAGTCACACTATCTGGGCTTGATTGTGCAAGCCTGTAATCTAGCTGAGGCAGGAAGTTCTTGAGTTCAAGACCTACCTGGGCAATTTAGGAGCAGCCTGTCTCAATATCAAAAGGTGACTGGGAATACTACCCAATAATTCAATTCCCAGTAATGAAAAAGAAAAGAAAACCAAACAATCGGATCAAGTCAACATTAAGTGGTGTTGTTGTAGAAATACGTTTGGCTTTCTTTCTTTTTTTCTTTAAATAGTGATATATCTAACTTGCAAAGAGAAATAATATAAAAATGTGGGCAGTGTGTGTTTGTATGTGTATAATTAAAATTATATATTATATATAAAGTATATATAATTAATTATGTAATAAATAATTATATTTATTAACATATTATGATTATATGATATGGTCATGATAAAAGTATAAATTAAAATGGAAAATATTCATGGCATTGTTGTAGTGGATGAGGAAGAAGAGGTCAGTGGAAGTCACTGAAATATATTGATTAGTTCTTGTATTGAAGGGGACTCATGTCTGCTTATTCGTTAATAATAAACCAGCAGCAGCAACAAAAAGTAACTCTGAGAGACTTCTCCAAATAGAGTCACAATCGTATGTTAAAGACCGAGAATTCCAGTTCTGCGTAACTGAGCCTCTCATGAAGCTAAAATGGAAACACAAACATGTATTCAGCTGTCAGAGCTGGCTCGGGTGCAGGCTTTATGCTCTGAATGCATTTCCTCTGCTCAGCTGCCTTAGAAAGTGCATAATCTGGAAAGACTGTCAGTGTCCTCTTCGGTTGTTAGATGGCAAAGTGACTAAGAAGACAAGAAGATAATGTGGAAATGTAACATGTAAGCCCCTCCACGACTCCCGCAGCTCTGTTAAGGCACAGCTCTCCACAGGGAGAGAGGCCTGGACACAGTTAGGAAACAGTCTCCCATAGGGACGTGGGCGTTGAGGAATGAATGCTGCTGCACGAGTTCCAGATCAAGTCACCAAGGACCTGAAACAGTAAGCAGGTAGCAAATGACAGGTGTGGGATTCATTTTTTGGCATGTTAGCAAGACTGGGTTCTGTGAAGTACTTCAAAAACCCACCAAGACTGTTAGAGAGAGGCAGGCACAAGGCATAGAGTTGAAACGTCTTTGATGAAACCAAGCCCATGTAAAACGTTAAAAGATGGAGGAAGGTTCATGGAAACATCAAAAGTGTCCCTTGGCCTCCTGAACAAAGGAAGAAAGACTTCCACATCCAATCAAAGTCCATACCATGTACTGTTAGGATATCCTCGGAATGGAATGACAGGGAGAAACCTCAGGGCAAAGAGTGGGAAGCAAAATGAGCGGGCATACAGAGGGCCTGGTAGAGGGCCTGGTTAACCTAAACGGGTTCCAAAACCAAACCAAAAGGGAGGAGGGAAGAGGGAGGAGGGAGGAAGGAGGGAGGAGGGAGGAGCTTGGAGTGAGGAGGGAAGAGGGAGGAGGGAGGAGGGAAGAAAGAGGGAGATTAGAAAGGGTGAGGAGAGTGTAAGTAGTATGCATTTCACACTGTGAAACTGTTAAAGAACCAATGTAATGATAAAAAAAACCTACATGAAGAAAAAAGAAAATATGGTACATCTACATAACAGAATTTTATTTAGCTGGAAAACAGTGAAATGATAACACTTATAGGAAAATAGGTAGAGTCAGAGGGGGTTTATCAGGTGGAGTAAGCAGGATCATAAGGATAAACAGCAGGTTTCCTCTCATATGTGAAAGGCAGACTTAAATGGGGGGGAGGAGCTAAAGGAGGAAGGGAACTGTGTGTGGGGAGGAACAGGTCTAAAGGGGGAGGGGACCCAGCAGAGCAATGGGATGTATATGTATGCTATATACATATGCATATAAATATATGTACATTACATAGAAAAGGGAGCTGGGGGGGGCAGCTGGAAAGAGGAAGGGAGGGCACTCGCCCTGTGAAGGAGGAGCAAGAAGGAAGTACAATGAAATACACGTTATAAAAAAAAAATCACAAAAGAAATTCATTTATCTGCAAAACATGATTTAAAATGCCAGTAGAAACTGAATTGAGATTTCTTTTAGTGTTAATAAAACCAGAGCGCTAAGGGAGACTGACAGCAAGTCCTTTACACCTTGGCCTGAGATTGCATGAGTTGTGTGGGTTTTTAATGGGTCAAAAATGTTTCTTTCAGGGAAAGTGGAAGTTCTGAGTGACCCAATTTTGACCTTAGGAACGTCCCGGTGGAGAATAATGTAAAGACCTCGGTGTGAAGGATGCAAAAGAGTTGAGTTCAAACACTCAGGATCTAATCTTAGCCTGGAGGAGGAAACTTAGGAAAGCAGGGTTTCCCGAGCCTCTGTGTGGTGGCCGACATTCCTGTGCCTCTGGGCTCTACTTGCTCCCTCTGCTGAGTTAACACTGGTTTCAGGGTAGAAAGATCTCTGAAAGGTCACGAGCACCAGTAACCCTAGAAACCAATTAGTCAGCAGAAGCAGTGTTTTTGGGGGGGTGTGTGTTTGGAAATTCGCTGTCAGAAACAAAGTTGCAGCAAGGAAAGCTGAGCACCTTCAGGGCATGTGTAGAAAACAACTTAACCGTGAAGGTAGGGTTGTAGTATTGTTCGGGGAGAAAGCTACAGAAAATGGACCCGCTTTTGCACCTTCTAAAATCAGGCAGATTTGCTCCCTTCCATCATTGCTGCTACCCTTGAGTAAGTCATGGACGTACAGCAGCTTTCGAACTGGTCTTGGCTCTCTAATTTCCCTAGACATTCTCCATAAAAAGCCTGAGGATGTTTGCTTGCTTGTTTGTTTTTAGGTAAAGACTTCCTCCAAATCCCCACCCCACCCCCAACCCCCGCCACGCCCGAGCCTTCAAGCATAGCGCAACTTAAAACCATTCTCTTCCCTGATCTTCTAAGCTGCTATAAGCTCTGGCCACGGCTGCTTCCCATCCTGTCGAAGTGGCTGGTCCTATCCCTTCATCAGAGGGCTGTCCTGACAACAAACAGTAACCGCCAAGACCCACTCCTAGCAGGGGGTGTTTGTGTTGTTGCCCTGAAAGCTCCCTGCTGACTCCACTCTCTCAGTTCCTCCTCCTTTGCCCTTCTCTCCTTTATCCATACTTAAACCACGCAGGCGGCATTTTTTACACTCTCATTTTGTCCAACAATTCGATAGGAGAGAGTTAGCGTAAAGGCCGGCCTGAAGCCTGACGTCCACAGCACGCGATGCTCTTCCTGAGTGCTCTGGGTGGCTTGGCTTTGCTGGGACACAGGCTCTTACTGTCTTCCAGGTAAACCTCAACGTTACTTCACTCCGCTGCCCTGCTGAGCCCCTAGCATTACAGATGTGGGCAACCGTAGCTGTTTCTTTAGAATCAGATGGAATAAAGGAGCTGCCGGATCCATTTTGTCTGAGAGCCATACAATTTTAGTATTCTTTGTGGGAGAGTAATACCTGTGTGCACGTTGTGTTTGTGTGTGTGACCTTTTCCTTATCCAATCATCTTCTGGTGGCTAGACAGACAGACTATAACCTAGCCGCTGGGAGTGCTGCAGCAGTGAAAGTGACCATGCTGGTTTCTCTAACAGCGAGCAGACTGGATTATTACAGGTATAAACTGGGAAGTGGTGAAGCCGGATTGTAGAGAGGTTATATTTTTAATTTAATAAAAAGAGCGTCTGGGATGATTTCGATTAATTGGAGTATTTTTGGAAAATTAAAATTCTCTTGAAAATAAGTTTTTTGGGGGTTGGGGATTTAGCTCAGTGGTAGAGCGCTTGCCTAGGAAGCGCAAGGCCCTGGGTTGGTCCCCAGCTCCAAAAAAAAAAACGAAAAAAAAAAAAAAAAAGAAAGAAAATAAGCTTTTTTTTGGGGAGGGAGTACATACATTCGCATTTCTCTTTCTCCCCACAGAGGGAAAATCAATGCCATCTCCCATCTTGCTAGGTCTGAGTGACAGAAGTAAGGGGCCCGCTTACCACCCTGTCATTGGAACAGCCAAGTAATTTGGGTGAGCAAGTAGGTTATTTCCTACCTATCGGAGTAGCTAGTGAGTGTCTAATAGGTTTTAAAAGACTATTGATTTCACGTGTCTTCATCCCTTTCTTCTGATCAGAGAGAGCTGAGTTAGTTTATTAATCATAGTGGGACAAACATTTTTATTGTAATGTCCCGAGACACATTCCTGTTCTAAAAAGGTCATTCTTGGAAGCAAAATAAAGTAAAATTTGTTTTATCTTCTAGGAAATATTGAGCCAAAATGATAAAGAGAATAGACACCTGTGCGTTTAGTGGATATTAAATATAGCTCCTGGAAAGAACAATGTAAAACAAATGCTGCTATCCGTATTTATTGTCATAATAGCTGCTGGTGAAGCAGATGAAGAAAATATGGCGTACACGCACAATGGAGTAGTGTTTAGCCATATAAAAGAATAAAATCCTGTTATTTAAGAACAAGAATGTGTCTTAGGTCATCACAGTAAGAATGAGTGGATTTTGAAGGACATCAGGACAAATGAAATATAAATACATAAGACAAGTACTGCATATTTTCTGTTATGGGGGAAACACACACACACACACTCACCATACACACACACACTCACACACACACACCACACACATACACTCACACACACTCACCATACACACAGACTCATCACACACAGACTCGTCACACATATACACACATTCATCACACACACACCACACACACACTCACTACACACACACACACACACGCACACACACACACTCAACACACACACCACACAACTCACTATACATACACACACTCACCACACACATACCACACACACACCACACACACAACACACACACACACTACACACACACACACAACATACACACCACACACACCACACACCACCACAACACACACACACACACACACCACACACACACACCACACACACACACACACACACACACCACACACATACCACACACACATACACACACACCACACACACACACACATACCACACACACACCACACACACACACCACACACATACATGCACACACCCATCACCACACACACCACACACACACACACACACACACACACACACACACCACACACATACAACTACTCACACACCACACACACACACACACACCACCACACACACACTCCACACACACACACACACACACACACACACACACACACACACACACACACACACACCACACACACACACACACACACACACACACCACACACACACACTACACACCACACACACACACACACTCACCACACACACACACTCACCACACACACACACACACACACTCACCACACACACACACTCACACACACACCACACACACACTCACCACACACACACACACACACTCATCACACACACACACACTCACTACACACACACACACAATCACCATACACACACATACTCAGCACACACATACCACACACACATTCATCACACACTCACACACACACACAAGGGGGGGGAGAGAGAGAGAGAGAGAGAGAGAGAGAGAGAGAGAGAGGAAGAAGATAGAAGACCTAAAAACTTGCAACTGAGGAGATGTGGGAGAAGGAAGCATGTAGAAGGGTAGAGAGACGTGATTAGTACTGGACCTATGCACACATGGAAATATCAGTGATCACCATGCATTAATAACTGTCATAAAGAGCAGTACCATATTTATAGCAAATATATTTAAACATTAAAGGGTTCAACTATTAGGATCACCAATCTACACGCAATGAACAATCATTAGTGAGATAATCATAATAATAAAAATAAAACACGTGAAGAGCGATAAGCGCCTGAACAGTCTTACCAAACCACCACCGATAACAGCCACTCTTTTTCCTTCAGTGTCCGATGATGCCATTGCTGCCGGAATACCTCTGCTCAGGTAGGAACTCTCTGCTCTACATGCTGATGTTTTGTGATCTTTTTATTGCCAGAAGCCCAGAGCCTTTGTGAGCCAGAAGCAAGGTTTGGTCAAAGCTCACTTCCTCTGATAGTGTTTAACTCACTAGAAGCCCAAAGTCCAATCAGCTTGGCTCTTGGAGACAGCTCACTGCGATAACCAAAATTTGAAAAACCCAGACACCTTTTCTTTTTAAATAGCCAGCCTTGGGGCTTTTCTTCTTCTTTTTCTACCGCATGGGTCAGTTTCGTTTTCATTCAAAATATGGGTATGAATGAAACTTGTCTGAGGTTCCGAGCATCTTCCCCTTCTCAGAGAGTGAGAACCTGATTCACAGCTAATTTGACCTGAAAGGTCCTCGTGGGCTTGTTGCCTTTAGCCGTCTCTACTAGGAAACATTTTCTGCTTTCCTAATAGGAGCAGGTTTTGTGTAACGGGCTGACCAGAGTTTCGCTTTGTTTGTTTTTATTGCACAAGACTTTTAGAATCTAGCTTGTGCTTTGCCGTGGGTGAGATGGCGAACAGCCTGTATCTCTACTCCAGGGTGCGGTGTGAGGGTGTCTAATCACTTTTGACACCTCTATTTCATTTGAGGCATAGAGTACTTGGTTTGGAGGCCTATTCCTGAGTTGTGCTTCTTTTCTGGGTCATATCATAATATAAAATAAGAGCATCCAGTGGTAGAGCGCTTGCCTAGCAAGCACAAGGCCCTGGGTTCAGTCCCCAGCTCTGAAAAAAAGAAAAAAAAAAGGGCTGGAGAAATGGCTCAGCGGTTAAGAGCACCCGACTACTCTTCCAGAGGTCCTGAGTTCAATTCCCAGCAACCACATGGTGGCTCACAACCATCTGTAAAGAGATCCGATGCCCTCTTCTGGTGTGTCTGAAGATAGCTACAGTGTACTTATATATAATAAATGAATAAATCTTTAAAAAAAAAATAAGAGCATCAATGAAAATCTATTGGATTTTTCCAATTTCTGTTTTTTTTTTTTGTTTTGTTTTGTTTTTGTTTTTTGTTTTTTTTTGTTTTTTTCGGAGCTGGGGACCGAACCCAGGGCCTTGCGCTCGCTAGGCAAGCGCTCTACCGCTGAGCTAAATCCCCAACCCCGATTTTTCCAATTTCTGATGAGAACACACTGAAAGGAAACACCCCTCGATATCGCCCCCTGGGGGAGGGTATGTTAGAGGTGCTAGAAAACGGCGGGGTCTTTATAGTAGGCTATATATCACCTGGCATGAAGTTAAAGACGTTAGCAAGGGGAAACAGAGAAGGGTAATACTGTGGATTCTGTCTCTTTGGGAGCTGTGGTTTGCTGTGTGGATTACCTGTCCTCTCCAAGCCCCCTGCGTCTTTCTCGTCCTCCTATCTTCTTTTCTCCTTCCCTTGCCCTCTCTCTGTGCTAACTTCTTGCTTTCCCTCTTGGTCTCTTTTTCTCCCTTCCTCTTAGTTCCTGTTCTTTTCAATGTAAATGTTAACAGATTTCACACCCCTTCCCATCCCAATTTTCCTTTCAATTAACTTCAGTATCAATATAAAGAAAATTGTATCTTTTTAGAAGCTTTATAAAGATTAAGGAGTATGGCACATAAAGTGCTCAAGAATAAATGTACAATACAATATTTTCCTGCACAGCACGTGCCTTTCACAGAGCCCAAAGAAGAAACTATCTCGGGCTTTCCAGTAGCCTGCTGCCCCAGGCCTCATTCACGCTAAACAAGCATTCTAGTTACCATAGGCTATTTCTTAAGCCATGTTTTGTTTCGTAACCGACTTCTTCCTCAGCTTTATGCTTCTGAAGATCCATTTGCATTCTGTCCTGTAGTTCTGGCTGGTTAATTTTCACGACCATATTACTATTTTCCCAATGTTACCACTGTTCTGAAACCTTGATGTATTTCTGGTACTTGGTGTGGAGCTTACTATAGTCTTCCCTGGAAGGTTCTGGGCTCCTGACTTTGCCCCTGGTGGGTCAACATTTCTTGTTATCACACTTTGCTCTGGTTAGCTCATGTTTGCTGGATCGGTGGAATCTGTTTTTAAAAGAGATGTGTCTGTAGTATAAAGCTATGTGTGAGGGGGCATGCATGTGTCAGCACAGGTATCTTCAGAGTCCTGAACATGGTGTAGGATCCCCTGGAGCCAGAACACAGGTGGTTGTGAGCCACTGCACAGGTGCCCGGAGACAAACTGGGTCCTTTGCAAGAGCAAATGTGCTCTTAACCACTGAACCATCTCTCCAGCCCCCAACAACTTTTTCTTGGATTTATTGGTTTAAGGGTGTGATGGTTTGTATATGTTTGGCTTAGGGAGTGGCACTATTAGGAGGTGTAGCCTTGTTGGAGTAGGGTGTGGACTTTGAGACCATTCTGCTACTAGCAGCCTTCAGATGAAGATGTAGAACTCTCAGCTCCTCCTGTACCATCCCTGTCTGGATGCTGCCATGCTCCTTCTACCTTGATAATAATGGACTGAACCTCTGAACCTGTAAGCCAGCCCTAATTAAATGTTGTCCTTATAAGAGTTGTCTTGGTCATGGTGTCTGTTCACAGCAGTAAAACCCTAACGAAGACAGAAGGTTTGTCTTTATATTTAATGTTTACTGTGCTAATCTTATGAACATATTCATATTGTTTTTTTTTAATCTTTCAGTATTTCCTCTAATTCACAGGAGGATTTTTATGGTTCTGTCTTACAAATTTTCTATAGAATTTTCCTATATATACAACTTTTTAATGTTATTTCTTACAATCTTCAAAAAAAAAAACAAAAACAAACAAAAAACAAGCAAACAAAAAACCCAACAACAAAACCCAAAGCAAAAACCTCCTCTTCACTATCCAAGCTAAATGGCGTGCTTATACCTTAAGGTCTTTATTGAGAAGATACTAAACTATTATCCTCTCCAGATTTGAACCTTGCTATCAGTTCTGTCAGCTTGGGGGTTGAGTTTTAGAGCAGAAGAGAAAACTGTTAGATTAGGTTTGTACTTGTTTCTTAAATCAGGAAAAAGGTCACATCCCATAAAGAACAGAGTGCAAAGAAATTAGAAACACAAACAAAACCACCAGGCATCAACAAGAACAAAGCAGGTCCCAATTATCACACCAGTCCAGAGTTTAAAGAAATACAACTCTAAGAAAAGTGAAACCATGATTTTTACCTAGAGAGAAGGTTGCATCCTAAAATAAAGATGTACAGTGTCTACTGTTAATGAAAAGACTTTAAATTCATGTTCATTATTGACAACCATGAACTAAGCCAATGTTTCTCACATTTTGGTCACTCCTATTCCACATTCCTTACATGTTTTACCTTTTGATCTTCACTGGCAGACATTTTATTTGGCCAAAATAGAACTTTATGCTGCTGTTACAAGTAGAAAATCACTTTCATTGGTAACTAGAAGGCAAATATATGTTAATAGTTGGGAGATCTTAGACATCATTGTTCTCTTTGCAAAAGGGATCCTGACCCTTCCAGCGGGTCCAGTTATTCAGGGTCCCGAAGAGACTTTCTACCTGTGGGTCAATGGGGGTGAAGAGAAGAAGGAGACCAAGCAAAAGTTCTGTTGTCAAGGTCTCATTTATTGAGAGAAATGTATAGCATTTAAAGCTCTGAGGCAGGAATAGAAGCGGGAATTGAAGCTTAGGGTGGGGGAGTATTGGGAAGTGCCCAAGGATATAAGGTGAATCACTAAACTGCAAGATATCCTCCTTAAACAAAGAGGCAACAGTCTTCCGGGGACATGTTCTTTGAAAAGGTCGAACCCTTCTCAGGAATCTGCTCAGGGACATCTGGTGTTTTGCTCAGGCTGAAACATCCTGTGATTGCTCCCGGGGTCTTCCAGGGGAAAGCGGCCAGGCCCAAATCCAATACGGCTCCCTACTGGATCCTAGTGGGGACTACTTAGTAAGGTTGCTTTCAGTGTTTAATGAATTAATTAATACATTTGAATGACCCACATCTGCAATCCCAGGCCTGGAATCATTAAGTCAACAGGACTGTGAGTTCAAGGCCAGCCTGGGTTACATGGTATTTCAATGAAATAAAAAAGAAAAGAAAAGAAAAATTTCTGGAATATTTTATGTGTGATTGTTAAGAGATATTAATTAACCTACACAAATAAAATTTATCAGGCAGGATTTCAAAAAGTTCAACTGGGGGGTAGGAACTGGAGATATGCTTGAAACAGAAATGAAACAAACAAACAAAAAATAAAATGGTAACTCTAATCAGATGGATGATAACCAAAACTTCTACGGGTACCGATATTAAAAGGACAAACAGCAACATCAATAGACATCCTTGGGCCCTGGAGACGCTCAACAGGTAAACGCGCTTGCCACTAGGCCTGAAACCTTCTTCATTCCCTGCATCCACGTACTATAAGGAGAGAACCACTTCCCGCAAAGTGTTCTGAGTATGTGTACTCTGGCAGAAAAACCCAAACCAAAATCACAACAAAAAGGGCAAATTATTTTTTAAATGCATGAAACAGAATACTATTAAGTTAAAAAGATCATAGCTATTTCTTTTTATTAAAGACCATTCCCAGGACAGAATTCAATTGCAGCAGTAGGCTTTAAAATAACTTTTTTTTTTTTTTGAGACAGGGTCTCATTTTGTAGCCCTGGTTCTCCTGGAGCTGACCGTGTAGACCTGTACTAGCCTTTAAGGCACAGAAATCTACATGCCTGTGCCTCCCTGGTGTGCAGACTGAGGGGGTGCACCATCATGCCAGGCCTGAAATGAAGTTGTAAAACAATTGTTTGTGTGTTAGTGACTGAAGCAACATATAAGGGTGGACTGGAGGGACACATTTGAAGAAAAATAAGCGCCCCTGGGAAGGGGCAGAAGAATGTGGCACTCAAGTTTACAAATGTATCTTTTATTTCATTAAAAATATGGAACAAATACAATGTTTGTTCCTAGGAAACGACAATAAACGATGTCTGCGTTATTTTGTGGTAGGAGAGTAAAGAATGGAAAAAGAGACTCAAGATTACATGTTAGGTAGACTAATGGCCGAAGAAGGTCCTACGTCTCACAAACACAGAGCAAGGGTAGAGGTTTCATTAACATATCAAAGCCGTATCCGTGGCTCCTCCCAGCACTTCTCACCCCTACCCCTCCCCTAAATTCATCCTACTCAGGGGCTGGGCTTCATTCTGCACCACCCCCATGTAAGTCAGCCATTTTGGCTATGTCGGTCTCTTTTCCTATTGGCCTGGCTGCCCTTCTTTGTCAGTATCTCCTCTCTTGCCCCCAGCCCTCACACTTTCCTGTCATGGTCTGCTTTAGTCTGGTCTCTTCCCTCTGTCTGTTCTTTCCCTTGTATCTACCATAAACATCCTCTCCTGACTTTAGGAGAAGTCTCATCCTCCTTTAGTTTCAGAACCTGGAACCCAGGAGTTCCCCATACAACCCCACCCCCACCCCCACCCCCCACAGTCACTACTGCAGGCTACGTGTAACAAAACAAATAGAGTATGTGCGTGATTATCACGTGAATGGTCTATAAAGAGCCTTGGGCGTCTTGAAAAAACGGGCTACGGGCTTAGAGACCTGTCCCAGCTCTGAAGTCCACTCCCACTTTTGGGAGAATCTTTTTCTTTTACTAAACAGGGTGTATTTCTATCAACAGTTATGTGTCGTGTGCCCCTGCTCCAGTTCTTGTTCTGGAACACGGACCTGACATGCCTATAAATAAATTTCTCTCAAACTAGACCCCCCCCCACACACACTGTGGGTGCCCTTTAATACAAAAGTGCAAACATTTAGGGTAGAAGGTAAATTGCTTTATACGATTATACTTTAACTTACTGCTTTGTCTTTTTTCCCCTTAACCTAACTTCATTAGTTGAGAGAGGGAAGAACTAGATACTGAGGTCTGAAAAACCAGTACCGGTTTAGTTGAGCATTTTGACTTAGTCCCTCATTCTTATTTTATTTCATTTGTGTTATTTTGAGACAGGGTGTCCTGTATCCCACGCTGACTTCAAACTCTCTGTGTAGCCAAGATGGCCCTGAACTGTTCTTTCTATCTCTACTTCTCAAATATGAAGATTGCAGGTCAACAGAACATTTGTGGTAGGCTCGCTATGGAGCCCAGGCTGTCCGTGAATTCAACACGGTGGCTTCTAGAGCGCTGAGGTTATATGTTGGGGCTACTCCTTTCCTGAAGACCTTTTTCTCTTTAACTGTCCTCTGATTCTGTAACAGAAAACTACAAGAAGTGACACAATGTTATATCAGGTACTCTTTTTCCATTGGCATCATTTTAATTAATGTTTTTCTTAGCCAGTAACCACAAAGAAAATCGGAGACAGAAAAAAAAATCCCAAAATTGTGGACACATTGTAAATATTATCAGAGGACAGGTTAAAAGACAGAGGAAAGGGCTGGGGAGATGGCTCAGCGGTTAAGAGCACTGACTGCTCTCCCACAGGACCTGAGTTCAATTCTCAGCAACCACATGGTGGCTCAAAACCATCAGTAATGGGATTCAATGCCCTCTTCTGGTGTGTCTGAGGACAGCTACAGTGTACTCATATATATATAAATAATTCTTAAAAAAAAAAAAAGACGTGAAATGTGACTCCAAAATGACAAAAGCGTTGTAGGACAATTAATAACTACTTCCTTGTCTAAAATTCGTGACACTTTCTAAAACACCTAGGAAGATAGTATTTGACAAAAATGCATTCATATGGATACACATCATGGGTGGTTGCAGGATTAAATAGTAACTTGATAACATGTTCTTTCTACAGGCATCTTTAGCTAGTAATCCTGCCTCCGAGCAGCCACATTTAAAATATTGCAGAAAGACCTGCCCTCCCGCCTAATATCTTTTCCCATGATTCCTTCCTCACTATTTTCCAGTGAACCTGGGACTTCAAACTGCCGTACCACTGGCCCAGGGAAGGAAATCCGCCCCATCAGTTATTATTGGCCAGCCATGGTTAGTCCGGTCCTACATACTCAGGACGAGTTGTTTGATTGGATAAAAGCGTGGCCGAGCGCTGACGTTAGGGGGCGTGGCTTGGGCTCAGCTTTCCATCCACGTACAGCAGCACCATGAACCGCGCATTCTGTCTCCTCGCTCGATCGCGTCGCTTCCCGAGGGTCCCCTCCGCCGGTGCTGTATTGTCAGGGGAAGCGGCCACCCTCCCGCGGTGTGCTCCGAACGTCGTGCGAATGGTGAGCGGGCATCTCGGGCCGGGCCTCCCCGCGGTGACCTTCATGTCAGTGTGCCCTGGGTGTCCCCGCGGGCCGCGCCCGGGCTCAGCGCCGGCAGGCATGCGCTCCTTCCGCCCTGGACGCTGCCTCCAGCCCGGTGTGTTGGAGCTCCGGGCAGCTCAGGGGCGACGCGCTCCTGCTAGGGAGCATGGGTGTTAGGGCAGACCTACCCAGTATCTGAGCTTGTAGAGGCCCTTGGTCCAGGACACCTTCTCTGGGAGAGTGCACGTACTGAGTATGGGGACTGGGGGATGATGCCAGGATGCAGGGGTAGCGGAGGCAGAGGAGTGCCTAGGGAAAGAGGAAGCCCCTTCCTTGCCCAGATATCAAGCCCTGCTGGCCGGACACAGACAGCGTTCTCCCGTAGGCTAGGGTACCTACCTCTAGTTTCGGATTCTTGGTCCACCAGAGTGCACTTAACCTGCTTTCAGGCCCTCGCTGTGAATGAAGCCGGTGCGGTGTGTCTTCTGAACGGAAAGGCTTTACTTATTGACTTATTTACTTGACTGTTTTGCTTGTGAAGTTACTTGTGTTCCCTCTCACAACTTATGTAAAACTCTGAAATCCGTAAATGTGGACATAGCAACGTAAGTACTCTGAAGCATGCCTGAGCAGATTGCATAGGACCGAGCAATAGCCCTAATCAAGATTGTTGTATTCAGAAAGACAGCTAAAGGAACTTACGGGGCCAAGTCCAAGGTATGACATGCTTCATTAAGCCCCTCCACTGTTTAGGGCTCTTTAGAAATTATTAAATGTGAGTGTGTATTGTTAGGAGAAGTTTTGAGAAGTGAATAGTTAGGAAGACCACCCCGAGGAGGTGTAGCATGCCTTTCCGAAGTGCGAGCTGTGATTTCAGATCCCACTGCCTCCTTTCAGGCCTTGCCCAGTTTCTACATGGAAAATTGAGATAATTACAGAGGTCAGCAAGGTAGAACTCGGGAAAACACTGTGTAGTACTGTGCTTATTAAATATCCCCCCTCTAGTGTTCTTAGAAGGGCCAAGACATTCTTTTGGATTTCTAGAAACTTGAATGACATCTCTCTATACTGTCTTGGAGCATTTCAGTGTCTGTGTCAGGTGGTTCACACCCACCTGTAACGCTTTAGGGGACCTGTAACACACTCTTTTTTTTTTTTTTTTCTTTTTTCTTATTTTGGAGCTGGGGACCGAACCCAGGGCCTTGCGCTTGCTAGGCAAGCGCTCTACCACTGAGCTAAATCCCCAACCCCCTGTAACACACTCTTAATAGCCTTGACACATGTGCTCACTCGCCTACACACACACACACACACACACACACACACACACACACAAACACACACAAACATAAATCTTGAAAAGAAGTTATAAAGTCCAGGCTGCTTAAATCTCCTGTAACTTTGCTCTGGTGATTTTTTTTTTTTTTTTTTTTGGTTCTTTTTTTCGGAGCTGGGGACCGAACCCAGGGCCTTGCGCTTCCTTGGCAAGCGCTCTACCACTGAGCTAAATCCCCAACCCCGCTCTGGTGATTTTTAATGCATTCTAAAATCTCTTTAAAAAAGACCGTGTTTCTTTTTGTTTTAAAGCTTGTTTAGGGGAACAGGAAAGTGGAGCGAACCCATCAAGGCAAATGTGAAAATAGCAGTTTCCTGCTGAGGGTTATAAATAATGTCAGAAAATAGAATCAGGATACCTTTCTTTTTCCATGGCTCCAAGGACATTTCTTGCCCTTTAACCCCCCTTGTAATTTCCAGCAAACCTGTTGATTTTGTTAAAGGTTGTTCTCTAGTATTGAGAAATTCACATGACCCTGGAAGCCATGTGATTTACAAGGACACTTCAGAGTTTACCTGAAGTGTCACGTGGGGTTATGACGCATTGATGACGTCTTCTCTGCTTGGGGCCCTGTAAATAAGATGGACCATGTATGCTTAGAGTTCAGAGACCGTTGGCAAGGATTGAATACACAAGGAGCTGTGGAGATGCCTCAGGGTCAGAGTCCCTGCTCTATGACTTAGGGAAGGAAGGTTTGATGCACGGTTCCAGGGTGCAGTATCAATGGTAGGGCAGGCATAGCAGCAGGAGCTTGAGGTAACCGGACACACTGGGTGTGCGATCAGGAAGCAGAGAGCGCATCATTAACACTCAGATTGCTTTATAATATAACTACATTTTCCCCCCTTCCCTTGTCTCCTTCCCATATACCAATCCCTGTCACGGACCACGCAGACGGAGGACACCGCAGGAGAAGCAGGGCTCTGGTACTCAGGAAGGCACAGGTTTGGCGCAATGACAGACAGACACAACACACTCAGGGAGGTTTGAATCTGCTGCGTTTTTCCTGAAATCTGCTTTGTGGTTATATACAATGCTTGAACAGGAGCTAATTTTTTTGACCCCTTGGCAGGGTACACTCAAATAATAACCAAGAAAGAGTTTAACAGTTTACATGAAGTTCAGAACAGAAAGCAAGACAGGAAATAAATTTTCCTGAGAATCAGACTGGTGCCAGACGGTGGTCATAAACCTCATTTACCTCAATCTCTAAATATCATCTCTCGGATAACAACAGGACAGCCGGCTGTAAGGAATCTTTAGTCTTTACTCCCTCTTAGCCAAAATTCATGTAATTGTCTTTTTAAAGATAGCATAGTTCCTTTTGATAATAGGCAAGCACGGGGACGTGACCTGGCTAAACATTCTTTAAAATCTAAGGAATAATATAGTGCTCTCTTTCCATCAATATTAACCCATCTGTCACCTTCTTCATCCTGTGTCCCTGTGTCGGGCAATGGCTCCGCAGTGGTCCTGTATCTACTCATGCTGTTTCTACCTAAAGGAGCGGCCCATCACCTCCCTCTAATTAAATGATGTTTTCTTCCATGTAACTACTTGATAGGAATTCCTAAATGTTTGGGTTTTTTATAATTGACGGGACTTTCCCCTCTAATAGCTAGCGCCTTAATTCTTTCACTATCTAGAGGGTCTGGATTTTCCACAGTTAATTCTTCCTGTTGTAACTTGTTGATCACATCTCTTAGAGTTTCATTCTGATTCTACTTAATCTTTGCTAGTGCTTTCAAAAGAGGCATGGCCCATAAAGACCAAATCGGGTCTCGATGTTCCTGTTAGTAGAAAAAGAAACAAAAGAGCCAATATGGATCGTACCGATTCAAATCACCTAGGCAGAAAGTAGAGGAAGAAGTGGCCAAGTGTCTCCGGGAGACCAAGTTCTGAGGAACACATATCTCTGGCCTGCTGACCATGATTGTTTCATGTCAGACAGGCTCCACGGGAGCTGGCGTAGCAAATCCCTTTGCTCTAAGTTAAAATCATGGCTTCTTTTTCTTAGTGGTTAGTGTGTGTGTGTCTTAGTGAATTCTCCGTTGTGATAAAACAACATGACCAAGGCAACTTATAAAAGGAAGGGCTTAATTTGGAAGCAGAGAGAGCAAACTCAAAGTATTAATAGCCTTTAAGCTCTCCAGTGACATACTTCCTCGGAAAGGCCACACCTCCTGAACCTTCCCAAACAGGACCATTATCTGGGGACCAAATATCCTGAGACTATGGGGAACATCTTGTTCAAACGACCACAGTATATAAATGCCTATATATACAAGTGACACAGTATAATATTGCTTATGTATGCAGATTTCAGAACTGAATACTTGGTGTTGGACATCCAGGTTAGCACACATAGGATGCTGCCACCAACACAATGGTGGTGCCCACAGTTTAGATGTCTTCCCATCTCAGTTATTCTAATCTAGATGACCCATCATGGGCAGGTCCAGAGGCTTGTCTAATTGGTGATCAATCCTGTTAAGGTGTCAGTTACCATAATACCTGTGGTTGGTTAAAGGCAAGAAATAGAGTTTTGGGGGTTGGGGATTTAGCTCAGTGGTAGAGCGCTTGCCTAGCAACCGCAAGGCCCTGGGTTCGGTCCTCAGCTCCGGAAAAAAAAAAAAAAAAGAAAAAAAAAAAAGAAATAGAGTTTTGGAACTTTGTCCTACACCGAGATGCTATAGTATTTGTTTTTGTTTTACATTGGGTATGTTTTTAATGATAAAGACAGGATGCTTTTGAAGTGACTGCCAAGATTGTGACTTTAGCTACAGTTTTCTGCACCTTAATTTTAAAATGTGGGTATGAAAATCCTAGATTTATCTCCATCTTTACTGCTCTAGATTAGTGGTGCTGTGGCCAGGACCCACAGTTTCCCATCGTGCTGTGCACTTGCTCAGCCATTGAGTTTCCCCTCCAAGGAGTTAAACTCCATTTGGAATTTTTTTTTTTTTTTTTTTAAGATTTAGAGCTGAAGCAGATGACTAAAAGGAATCATGTCAAGTAATTTTTTTTTTTTTTTAATTCTAAACACTACAGGAACTTGCTCGGAAGATAAATCATTGATATTTAGTGATGGAAGTTTAGTAATTTTGAACACAGGAGGGGACCATGAAAATTTGAAACCTGAAACCTAATTTTATAAAGTGCAGATGGAAGCTGTGTTCTCTTGGAGCCAGCATCCTGGTTCTCTGTAGGAAGGTCAGCAAGACAAGAAGGCCAGCGTTGTTTGCTGTTTGAGCTAAAGCGTCATTTAACATAAGGGTGCTTTTTCAGGGTATCTGAGGTGAAGGCTGTGACAGATTGCTTACTTGTCCCTCTCACACATGAAAGCCCAGCTGTTGGTTTGTTTATAGGGTGGGAAACACGTTGGTGAATGGTAGTGGCCCTGTGATGGAATTCTGGGAGAAAATCCTTATTACACTTACTTTATAGGGCCAGGTGTCACTCGGGGACTTGGGGCTGCCTGGAAACGGCTGTCTATTCCTTCAGGACGTGAGGATAAAAAAGAGCCTGCACAGAGACTGACACACCAGAGTGTCAGCCCAGCCCCTCTCCCTTGTTGATTGGGTGATTTGCTGGTAGTTTAATCTTTTAGTATCTCTTTCATGTTGGACTCCTGAGGGCTTTGTAAGATCAAATGAGGCAATGTATAAAAAGTAATTTATAAATACACACACACGGGTTGGGGATTTAGCTCAGTGGTAGAGCGCTTGCCTAGCAAGCGCAAGGCCCTGGGTTCGGTCCCCAGCTCCGAAAAAGAAAAGAAAAGAAAAAGACACACACACACACACACACACACACACACACACACACATCACATATATGCTGCTTCCTCCTGTCCACCTGTCCAAGGTCAGTTCCTATACATCTATATGCTTAGG